>NW_019385513.1:126937-138742 GCF_000671375.1 Centruroides sculpturatus | reverse complement strand
CCCTCGTGTGTAACGAAAGAGGTATACTTTCTACATTTCTCATTAATGTCAACGTGGAAAAATCCATTTTTTAAATCGAGCGACGTGAACACTTTTGATTGTTCCAAACGATCTATCACATCCTCAATCAAAGGCAAGGGGAAGTGATCTCTGACCGTTTTCCGATTCAACTGTTTAAAGTCCACGCACAGTCTAATTTTGCCATTTTTCTTTTTGCATAAAACCATTGGGTTCAGCATAATCTGAACAGCTAGGTTTGATTATGCCACCGTCCAACCATTCTTGGATTTGGTCTTCTACTATTTTTTGTTTTTCGAATGACATTCTACGTGGGCGATGACTAATGGGAATTTCGTCAGTTAAAATAATTTGCATCTTCAATCCTGTATCCTTAACCTTATTTGGCTCATAGGTTGTAACTAATTCCATCAAATTCTGTCGTTGCTTTCTATCCAGAATGTGACTTAAATTTATCTGACAACAATCTGTCGCATCTGCCAATTGACCTAAAAAGCATGTTTTTTCGTTCTCATCTTCTGAGGGATCAGTTAAATCATACTCCCTGTCGTCGGTGAACGAAACATGGTTAAAACGGTTTAATCTGCCCATATCTGCACTTGATTGCATTTTTTTGCCTTCATTGCAAAGCTTACTCGAAAATGTATCAGATTTGGAAGTAAACTTTTCGTTTTTATTTCTGCCGAAATCGTTTGTGTCACTAATCACAAGGGATGATTTAGTGTCTTGAAAACCATTTCCTTCTCTCCGCTCAGTCGAATGCGAAAGGAACGTCTGCTCTTTTCTAGAGGCGTCATCTGATCTAACGAGTGTTGATTCAGCCGCAGACCTTCCATCGGGAACAAAAATTCGAGTATAATTAACACGAATATTATTTTGACTTCGTTTCCCCATGACTTTGAATCCGTAGTTTGTTATAGAGAAGTTCACTTTATTCAGAACATCTATTCCTATTATTATGGAATTACACAGATCACCTTCTACTACGTAAATATTTGCAGGAAGAGAGTGTTCGTCAATCTTTATTTCACTTTCGAAGCAACCTAACGGAGAAATACTATTCCCATCTAATCCAATTAAAGATGCATCATCTGAGCTTACTTTCGGAGTCCCTACTTTATCATAAAAACGCCTTGGTATCATTGTTATTTCCGACCTGGTGTCAATGAGTCGTTTTGTTTTTGCACCTAGGATTTCAACATCCGTTTCAATTTTGTTGTTACATCTAGAGAAATGACTTAGTTCAACTTTTGTTTACTTCTTTTTGAGGACAAGCGTTAGCTTTATGGCCGAATTTTTTGCACTTAAAACATCTAATACCTTCGGATTTATACACGCAATTACTTGAAATGTGACCAATTTCATTACAATTAAAACATTTGAGAGTTTTACTGTAACGCTTATTTCGATAAGGCTGGGGTTTTCGATGCTCTGTAGGAAGATTCGGTTTAGATTGAAACGAATCGAATTATGCTGCAATTATGATCAGGGTTAGGGGGATGGGGTTGTTTAGTAAAATGTTTATAGATAAAATGTCTCAAGAACCAAAGGAGAGGGAAAGGGAAATTGCTATTAGAATTATTACATCTCCAATTCGATTTGAGAAGATAGTAATTGTTCCTGCATTTAGGGAGTGAGAGTTTTGGTAGTAGATTACTAAGCAATAGGATACTAGTCCTAAGCCATCTCATCCTAATAGGATTCTTATAAGATTTGGTCTTATAATTAATATGATTATGGATAAAATAAATAAGAGTACTAGATAATTAAAACGTGTGGTATATTTTTCTTCAGCTATGTATTCTTCTGAGAATCATAGTACTATTCTTGAAATGATAAGAACTGTGGTGGAAAAGATTATTGAAATATAGTCTATAATTAAAATTATTTTTAAATTGGTGGAGGTTAGTGAAATAAAACAAAAGGAAAAGAGAATTGCAAAATTTTTATGAAGTATGAATCCTCTTATTATTAGAGAGGTTGAGGCGCACGTATTTAGCCCAAAACGTGTACGGGTAACGGGTGAGCGCCGCCATCTGGCAGTTCTGGACCGTCGATAATAGCGTTTGCTACGTTTAGCTTGGTGAATACACGATCGGCTTAAACGTCTTCATTTTTTTGTGTGTTTGGGGTTAAAATTATGATTTATTTTGCTTCCGCCATTTTTTTCAACTTATTTCCCGTGAGTCAATGTGCGATGTTCACTGAGTCACGTGATGTTATGAACGTGTGCCTCAACGATTTTTACTTGGACTTGAAACGTGTAACGTGTACTTCTGCTACCCGTACACGTTTAACGTTTGAACTTGTGCCTCAACCTCTCTACTTATTTATTTTATTCTGCTACCCGTACACGTTTAACGTTTGAACTTGTGCCTCAACCTCTCTACTGTGTTTGGGGCGGAGATATTGACCCCCGAAAATCGGCAACTCTGATTGCTGTATATGTAGTCAGTCAGTGACTTTTTTACTTGCCGGGAACTCCTGATATAAGACACTAGATTATTGGATCAAATTTCATCTGTTATTATTAACTACAGAACGTCCTCAATATATGTCATACGCAAGTTCCTAAAACTCGTCGTGAACAAAATGTTGTACCTCGAATATCAATTTCTCACCGAAATAACATTATGTGAGAGATATGGTACATTCCAGACCAACTAAAAACAATTTATGTGGAAGTGTCTAGTGTATAATAACAAACTGTTTATGTGGAAGTGTCGCTACTTGTTATAACTTTCAATACGTAGTATGGCCGGATGTTTGAGCGGTTAAGTCTTCGGTTTACCGCTCTGAGATCGAATTCGGGCTGTTGAAGAACCCTAATATGTCAAGTCCAGCTCACATTGTGGATCTTCGGAAAGCAAGGATGGGTAAGATTAAAACAACCCACTCTTAGTGCCTTCGATAAACAAAACAAAACAAAAAAAAATCATCAGCTGCCATGTTTCAAGTATGATAAAATATACGATGAGCACGAAGATCTTTAGCCATAGTAAATTTCCAGAGATTTAACAGAAAAATTCATCACAAAACGATTATTGATGCGAATGTCTAAAATTCCAATTAATCGATGCACGTTGTGATTACCAGAGCCCCTTCGGAGGCCAATTTAGTCTTTTAATAAATCTATCAAAGAAAAGTCTGCCCAAGAAGGATCACCATTTATTTTGCATTCCAGACTACACATACACATTAATGGCGACAGGCCTTCCCTTTTAGGCTTCATGCCGCTAAGTCTTTTAATCTTTAAAATTGACATTTCCACTTCCCGGGACGAGGACCCAGGGGTTGGATTTGTGGGAAGCGAGTGTTCGGGTTGTTTCATTTTGTCGAATTGCAGAGAATTACACTTGACGTGTAAGCCGCAAATAGAATTAAAATTCTCTGAGTTTTACCACTCAGAAGAGGAGATTTATCTTTTACTGATATCCAAAATTCAGTTAATTCCATGCTGATAAATTTTGTTTTCAACGTATTGTCGCAAGACAACTCAATAAGATTCTCTTCTTTTGAAGTGCGTGACTGCGAGAATTCGAGTAAAGGTTAAACGGTGTATACCTTCGTGTACAGTGATGTTGTGTCCTTATGTGTATTTGAGATCCAAGAGCATCTTTCGACATATCTAAAAACAGAAAAACGGTAAATTACGATACGAGAATAAGATGTGTAAAAAAGAAAACGAAAGCGTTCTTACATCAGAGATTTCGAAAAATATTCACTTGTATGATAAATGGCCACTTCGTCCTCTTCGTGTTAAAGTTGGGGAGTGAGATTCTTCTTTCTTCCAAATGTTCCTACAAAACACAAAGACAGTGAGAAAGTGAGACGATCATTTATTATCTAAGGTCAACATTATTATCTTTATCAGACAGTCTTCCCGAATAGTGTCATGAGAGGAGCAAAGGCCCTGACCTAACCTAACCGAAAGCTCATCCTCATAACAGCTATTCGGGAAGAAAGGTCAGCCGAATGTCGCGTTCGGTGAGTAAACGTGTCACGTCCGGGTGGTCACAATCGAAAGTCAAATCCGTCGTCGTCGACCGAGTGTCAAGTTTGGGAGACAAGTCCGTGGTCACATCCGGGTAAGGGAAAGGTGTCNCGTGTACGTCGGACGCGTAAACGTGTATGTCGGACGTTCAGCGCCGCTTTCCTATAAGTCTAGAAGTTTGATTATGGTGTTTGGATAGTCAGTGGAATCATGCTCGACGTCCCAAACACCATTGCCAAACTTCTAGGCCTTTAGGAAAACTTCCGACGTACACGTTTTCGCGTCCGACGTACACGTATACGTCGGCCGCAACCTCTCTATTGTGTCTCAAGAGTAACTTCTAAATGAAATAATACTCTATTTGAAATTACAAAAGGAATTCCATTACTCGAACTCGAAGGAACGTGCAGTTTACAGCACGTAGATAGCGTGAAATCTATACCGTAACCTTGGAACTGCGGATCCAAAATGGTGGCTCCATAGGAATCATTGGTGTCCTGACCTTATGTTTATAGACCTTGTAAATGCCTACAAACAACAGCGCACTCCCATAGTAGCGTAGAGCCACAGCGACCACTACTAACGAACGCACCCTGTAGCTTCTTTCGTTATGCGCACGATCCTGAAGATGACGTTGAAAACGTAATGTATTTTTTTATGGAAAAATACTTTTCTCGAAAATGGAAGCAGGCAAATCCAAACTTTTTTTTTACTATTGTAACATGGTTCAGATTTACGTTACAATAGTAAAAAAAGTAACTATAGTACAATAGTAATTAGTACTATTCAGTTGGCAGCTTCAGTATGAAATTATACCTAATCTGACGAAGAAATTCATGTCAAAATTCCATTAGTTTCAAGTTTTTTTTTCTGCTTAATTTAATTTTATTACTTATAATCGTTAATTTTTTATCTTATCATTATTTCTCAATCGACAAGTGTAACAACGTAAATAAAGCAAGTGCAATGCTTCCTGATTCAAAATTGTTTTTTAAACAAGAACTCTCGACGAATTAATACATGACACGACTATCTTCTAACGGTAATTTAACTTTTTAACTTCTACACTAGAAATTTAGATATTATTTTGATGTTAGAATAATGTAACGAAACGATGACGTCATCTATGTTTATATCAAAATATATTTTAAATTATCGTCATGTTACTGAATATTGTTTAGTAAAATCGTTATAAAAAGTTTTAATTGGCATAAATTTGAGCTTTTGTAAATCTGAGTATCATTTTGAATAAAATTCATTTGTATTCTTATAAGGACAAAATTAAGCTGTAAAACTGAATTATCTCTATGATGGGAACCCCGTGAACTTTGACCTATCGACCCGGAAGTTTCGCCAGTACCTCATCGATAACGAGAAAAGCTTAAGTTTAATTAAAATTTCAGCTTTCTAGACCCAGTAGTTTTTTCTCTACGAGCCTCTGCAGTGCCGGATGAAGAAAATTGAGATAAAAATATAGCTTTTATGGAGATTTTGTACTTTTCAATTGCTTATATTCGGCAACTACTTTATACAAAAATCTTGAAATTTTGCATACTTCCTAAGAAAACAATTTTCCTTCGAACGACACGAGATATTCGAAATTACTGTGTTTGGGGCGGAGAAATTGACCCCCGAAAATCGGCAACTCTGATTGCTGTATATGTAGTCAGTCAGTGACTTTTTTACTTGCCGGAAACTCCCGATATAAGACACTAGATTATTGGATCAAATTTCATCTGTTATTATTAACTACAGAACGTCCTCAATATATGTCATACGCAAGTTCGTAAAACTCGTCGTGAACAAAATGGTGTACCTCGAATATCAATTTCTCACCGAAATAACATTATGTGAGAGATATGGTACATTCCAGACCAACTAAAAACAATTTATGTGGAAGTGTCTAGTGTATAATAACAAACTGTTTATGTGGAAGTGTCGCTACTTGTTATAACTTTCAATACGTAGTATGGCCGGATGTTTGAGCGGTTAAGTCTTCGGTTTACCGCTCTGAGATCGAATTCGGGCTGTTGAAGAACCCTAATATGTCAAGTCCAGCTCACATTGTGGATCTTCGGAAAGCAAGGATGGGTAAGATTAAAACAACCCACTCTTAGTGCCTTCGATAAACAAAA
Organism: Centruroides sculpturatus; assembly: GCF_000671375.1. Taxonomy (NCBI): domain Eukaryota; kingdom Metazoa; phylum Arthropoda; class Arachnida; order Scorpiones; family Buthidae; genus Centruroides; species Centruroides sculpturatus. Next base: position 132,595 of record NW_019385513.1, on the reverse strand, counting down.
CAAAACAAAAAAAAATCATCAGCTGCCATGTTTCAAGTATGATAAAATATACGATGAGCACGAAGATCTTTAGCCATAGTAAATTTCCAGAGATTTAACAGAAAAATTCATCACAAAACGATTATTGATGCGAATGTCTAAAATTCCAATTAATCGATGCACGTTGTGATTACCAGAGCCCCTTCGGAGGCCAATTTAGTCTTTTAATAAATCTATCAAAGAAAAGTCTGCCCAAGAAGGATCACCATTTATTTTGCATTCCAGACTACACATACACATTAATGGCGACAGGCCTTCCCTTTTAGGCTTCATGCCGCTAAGTCTTTTAATCTTTAAAATTGACATTTCCACTTCCCGGGACGAGGACCCAGGGGTTGGATTTGTGGGAAGCGAGTGTTCGGGTTGTTTCATTTTGTCGAATTGCAGAGAATTACACTTGACGTGTAAGCCGCAAATAGAATTAAAATTCTCTGAGTTTTACCACTCAGAAGAGGAGATTTATCTTTTACTGATATCCAAAATTCAGTTAATTCCATGCTGATAAATTTTGTTTTCAACGTATTGTCGCAAGACAACTCAATAAGATTCTCTTCTTTTGAAGTGCGTGACTGCGAGAATTCGAGTAAAGGTTAAACGGTGTATACCTTCGTGTACAGTGATGTTGTGTCCTTATGTGTATTTGAGATCCAAGAGCATCTTTCGACATATCTAAAAACAGAAAAACGGTAAATTACGATACGAGAATAAGATGTGTAAAAAAGAAAACGAAAGCGTTCTTACATCAGAGATTTCGAAAAATATTCACTTGTATGATAAATGGCCACTTCGTCCTCTTCGTGTTAAAGTTGGGGAGTGAGATTCTTCTTTCTTCCAAATGTTCCTACAAAACACAAAGACAGTGAGAAAGTGAGACGATCATTTATTATCTAAGGTCAACATTATTATCTTTATCAGACAGTCTTCCCGAATAGTGTCATGAGAGGAGCAAAGGCCCTGACCTAACCTAACCGAAAGCTCATCCTCATAACAGCTATTCGGGAAGAAAGGTCAGCCGAATGTCGCGTTCGGTGAGTAAACGTGTCACGTCCGGGTGGTCACAATCGAAAGTCAAATCCGTCGTCGTCGACCGAGTGTCAAGTTTGGGAGACAAGTCCGTGGTCACATCCGGGTAAGGGAAAGGTGTCGAGTCCGGGTGAAGAAAGACGACTTGGTGAAAATCGAAGAGAATCACCGCCTAGGCCAAGGGAACCGCAGCCGCCCGCAGCAACAAAACCACAGACACCACGGTTCTTCGACTTAAGCTGCTCTCTCTTCCGATTCCTTCCCGTTCCGACTTCCGGAAGGAAGTCGCGGACGAAGAGGCAGAACGCGACAAAACAGGAAGTGACAACTCGGACGAGCTGTCACTTCCTACATCCTCCACAACAAAACAAACTTTGTGGACGGATGATCCCCGAAGACCTTGGCCAAATGCAACGGACCCAGTATGTTTCTCCCGACTCCGGGAGAGTGCCACGCCACACGCACTAGGGCAATGTCGTCACCCGCTGCCTCTCGCTCGACGGTCTCTCCCGACACCGAACTAATCGATTGGGAAGAGAAACGGTCGAACCACCGGTACTGTACTCGAACGTCTCTTCGGGAACGGTGAGAGTCCGAGAGACTCGTTCGGCGCCGGTATCCCCACTATCATTGACCGACTGCTCAATATTTATTGATCTGTTGCATTGTACTGTACAATCGGCAGCATAAGTTTTTATTTCCATTTTTGCAATTTGAAATGTATAATAAAGTTTGTGATTGTTGCAAAGAACATTTTTTACCTAATAATTTTTAATACCATTAATTTGTGATACATAATATTCTGGTAATACATAATAGGGGAAAATGGTGCAAGATGGGGCGATGGGGTAAGACGGGGACGTCTATTTATTCGTGGTTAACGCGCTTTCATCTAGCTGTTATTTGCAGAACTAAATGTCAACCTCAAAAAAAAAATGACGGGACGAGAGAACGTCCGAATCGCTCTCTTTGCTTGGAAGTAAGACAGTTTTCCATGTTTCGGCAATACAGTACTTCATCTAATTTTACGCCCGCTACAAAGTTTCTACAAAGTAAGCATCATTGTAAACTTTTACATTATCTTTCAGATGATATTATGATATTCGAAGTAACCTTTAAGACTGAAATTGTTGTTTTGAAATAAAGTTGACCCATGTTTGCANCAAAAACAAAAAAAAATCATCAGCTGCCATGTTTCAAGTATGATAAAATATACGATGAGCACGAAGATCTTTAGCCATAGTAAATTTCCAGAGATTTAACAGAAAAATTCATCACAAAACGATTATTGATGCGAATGTCTAAAATTCCAATTAATCGATGCACGTTGTGATTACCAGAGCCCCTTCGGAGGCCAATTTAGTCTTTTAATAAATCTATCAAAGAAAAGTCTGCCCAAGAAGGATCACCATTTATTTTGCATTCCAGACTACACATACACATTAATGGCGACAGGCCTTCCCTTTTAGGCTTCATGCCGCTAAGTCTTTTAATCTTTAAAATTGACATTTCCACTTCCCGGGACGAGGACCCAGGGGTTGGATTTGTGGGAAGCGAGTGTTCGGGTTGTTTCATTTTGTCGAATTGCAGAGAATTACACTTGACGTGTAAGCCGCAAATAGAATTAAAATTCTCTGAGTTTTACCACTCAGAAGAGGAGATTTATCTTTTACTGATATCCAAAATTCAGTTAATTCCATGCTGATAAATTTTGTTTTCAACGTATTGTCGCAAGACAACTCAATAAGATTCTCTTCTTTTGAAGTGCGTGACTGCGAGAATTCGAGTAAAGGTTAAACGGTGTATACCTTCGTGTACAGTGATGTTGTGTCCTTATGTGTATTTGAGATCCAAGAGCATCTTTCGACATATCTAAAAACAGAAAAACGGTAAATTACGATACGAGAATAAGATGTGTAAAAAAGAAAACGAAAGCGTTCTTACATCAGAGATTTCGAAAAATATTCACTTGTATGATAAATGGCCACTTCGTCCTCTTCGTGTTAAAGTTGGGGAGTGAGATTCTTCTTTCTTCCAAATGTTCCTACAAAACACAAAGACAGTGAGATGATCATTTATTATCTAAGATCAACATTATTATCTTTATCAGACAGTCTTCCCGAATAGTGTCATGAGAGAAGCAAAGGCCCTGACCTAACCTAACCGAAAGCTCATCCTCATAACAGCTATTCGGGAAGAAAGGTCAGCCGAATGTCGCGTCCGGTGAGTAAACGTGTCACGTCCGGGTGGTCACAATCGAAAGTCAAATCCGTCGTCGTCGACCGAGTGTCAAGTTTGGGAGACAAGTCCGTGGTCACAGCCAGGTAAGGGAAAAGGTGTCGAGTCCGGGTGAAAAGTGTCTAATCCGGCATCCGGGTGAAGAAAGACGACTTGGGGAAAATCGAAGAGAATCACCGCCTAGGCCAAGGGAACCGCAGCCGTCCGCAGCAACAAAACCACAAACACCACGGTCCTTCGACTTAGGCTGCTTTCTCCTCCGATTCCTCCCCGTTCCGACTTCTGGAAGGTAGTCGCGGACGAAGAGGCAGAACGCGACAAAACAGGAAGTGACAACTCGGACGAGCTGTCACTTCCTACATCCTCCACAACAAAACAAAGTCTGTGGACGGATGATCCCCGAAGACTTTGGCCAAGTGCAACGGACCCAGTATGTTTCTCCCGACTCCGGGAGAGTGCCACGCCACCCGCACTAGGGCAATGTCGTCACCCGCTGCCTCTCGCTCGACGGTCTCTCCCGACACTGAACTAATCGATTGGAAAGAGAAACGGTCGAGCCACCGGTACTCGAACGTCTCTTCGGGCACGGTAAGAGTCCGAGAGACTCGTTCGGCGCCGGTATCCCCACTACCATTGACCGACTGCTCAATATTTATTGATCTGTTGCATTGTACAATCGGAAGCATAAGTTTTTATTTCCATTTTTGCATTTTGAAATGTATAATAAAGTTTGTGATTGTTGCAAAGAACATTTTTTACCTAATAATTTTTAATACCATTAATTTGTGATACATAATATTCTGGTAATACATAATAGGGGAAAATGGTGCAAGATGGGGCGATGGGGTAAGACGGGGACGTCTATTTATTCGTGGTTAACGCGCTTTCATCTAGCTGTTATTTGCAGAACTAAATGTCAACCTCAAAAAAAAAATGACGGGACGAGAGAACGTCCGAATCGCTCTCTTTGCTTGGAAGTAAGACAGTTTTCCATGTTTCGGCAATACAGTACTTCATCTAATTTTACGCCCGCTACAAAGTTTCTACAAAGTAAGCATCATTGTAAACTTTTACATTATCTTTCAGATGATATTATGATATTCGAAGTAACCTTTAAGACTGAAATTGTTGTTTTGAAATAAAGTTGACCCATGTTTGCAATCAGTANTACTGTGAAAAACTTGGCTTCTATTATACTATTTTAGATGCGGGTTTTTGCGTTTTTGATTGCGTTTTAATAGGGTACGTCAACAGAATGTATACTAATTAGAAATTTTTCGAAAAATTCCCCCCCACGGGGGAAGTGTTATACATTTATAATACATACATTTTGAGCCACAACAAGGCGTGGCGGGGTCTGCTAGTACTGTACATAATATTCTGGTAATACATAATAGGGAAAAATGGTGCAAGATGGGGCAAGACGGGGACGTCTATTTATTCGTGGTTAACGCGCTTTCATCTAGCTGTTATTTGCAGAACTAAATGTCAACCTCAAAAGAAATCACGGGACGAGAGAACGTCCGAATCGCTCTCTTTGCTTGGAAGTAAGAGTTTTCCATGTTTCGGCAATACTTCATCTAATTTTACGCCCGCTACAAAGTTTCTACAAAGTAAGCATCATTGTGAACTTTTACATTACCTTTTAGATGAAGATATTATGATATTATGGTATTCGAAGTAACCTTTAAGACTGAAATTGTTGTTTTGAAATAAAGTTGACCCATGTTTGCAATCAGTATGAAAAGTGCACGTTGGGGCAGATGGGGTACCCCATCTTGTCCCAACGTGCACTTTTCATACTGATTGCTCTATCATCTTGCCCAAGGTTGGCCACGAATTCTGCTGCTGGCTAGAGGCACTGCAATATAGTGCAGCGAACTAGTTTTAAATTCGTTGTCATTGATAATTCTATATCATTTTTTCGAATATATAAAATAATAAGTTTAAAAATGATCTTTTTATAGAAAATGAAATATTCCACTTTTAAATCATATCTAACTGTAATAAATTTATACAGTATATACTGTATTACGTTATTATTTGTTTTTACGTTTTATTTTATTTGTGAAAATATTTTAAAATTTAAATACTATCTTAACAAGAAATAAAATGTGAGATAACAATCGAAATAAAAATTTTTTCCCACGAAAAAATATCGTCTGCTTACAAAATAACGAAACTGAGCATGCGCGAAGTGACAGCATCGTCTGGTAAAGCAAATACAGTACGAGTAAGTTCAAACTTTTATATTTATTTATTCGGAAAATAATAATAAATGTAGCCGCTGTGATAAATGGGCACATTGTTCATGTGCCAATATTGAAGAAAACGACAGTTTAACCATTTTAATTTGTT
>NW_019385513.1:28854-126338 GCF_000671375.1 Centruroides sculpturatus | reverse complement strand
CAAAAAAATATACGTATTTTGGAAATGTTGAGTCGAATTAGTCTAGAATCGATTAATTTTATGAAAGAAAACCTTTCAAACAGCCGTAGTCCGTAAACTATGATTCCTACAAAATTGATTCATAAAGAACGGAACGTATCTACCGTCTTATAGGGGGATCTACTGTACTTTAAAGATGACGTAATCGAATACACTATTTCATCCGATTGCGTCACTAGACTCTTGCCGCGGATTAACACTAATAGTATGTTTTATTCTTATATCTAAAATATATGAAACATTTATTAAATTTTCAATTACATGATTTTATTTTCGTTTGTTTAGTTTTTCAAATTTAATATTAAATTACTTTTTAAAAACTATTCTCTCACTATAAATATGTATTTCTAAGTCCCATCAGAATTAACTTAAACTATATAGAAAAAATATTTTTATTCAATATATAATTAATTTTACAAAACATAAGTTACAGATTTTAATTGCATATATTCTTATACAGAATTCATTCACAATCAACATTTTAGAGAGCTGCTGAAGCTGACTGTGAGAAATATATTTGCATACATCACTTGATATAAAAATATAGAATATTGCAGCTGATATAAATAACAGTTTTTTCTTCAAGGATCAATTAATATATATATATACATATACATACATACATACATACACAAACAAACAAACAAACAAACCAAAGAAAAATTAAGGCATGATAGTCATCATTAAATATATAGTATGCACACTACTACAAACTTATCATAAAAATATCAATTATTACTAAGAATAAATTATTTTTTGTCAAATTTAAATAATATTGAATGTATTAATAACTTAGGAATTTAAATAATTATATTACATTTTTTAAAGAAAAACAATACATAAGAGAGGGGAATACTCAGTTAATCATATACAAAACCTTTCATAAAATTTTTTAAGCAGCTTTAACATTCTATTTTAAAGTTTTTTTTTAAATGTGTAGCCCAACTGATATTAAAAGGCATGATAACTAATATATCATCATCAATACAAATTCAAGAAACTAAATCATCAAATGAAAAGAAATTTATATCAGAAGTATTTAATCACTCTTCCAACATGAATTAAAATATTAGAAATTGAAATTTTGTAACTAAGAAAACAAATAATATTTCATCTTACAACTTATACCCAAAACAGAAATGCTTTTGTTGAAAATTAAAAACTTGAATAAAATATTAGATTAAAAAAAATTATATTTAAAGTTCAAATATAATAGTAAATTTATATAAATTAAATTATCACCTTTGAATATAAAAATTAATCTATCAATTCAATTGTAGAACTTTCATATTATGTTAGGTTTAAATTTTATTTTAATAAGTTATTAAAATATATTTTTTTATTTATTGAATTATAAAAATTCATTGGTATCAGTAATTCACAAGCAGGGTACTATGAAGTAGGAACCACATTCTATAAAGTTTCTTCGTCTTGTTACCTGAAAAAGAAATAATCTGAAATACTATATGTATACATAAATACACACAAATCTTAAAAATTAATATTAACAATTTATAATTACTTTGTAGTATATTATTAACATGTAGTATATTATTAACATTTATTATATTTACAAAGTCAGGAAACTAGAAAGCCAATCATATATTTTCAATCATTTCATTACTATAATGGCATAGTTCTAAAGAAACATTTCCGCTTTCTACAAGTAAACATTCCCGTATTCCCGTATCTTCTTGTTCTTTTTCATTATTGGTTTCTTGATTATTTTTACATTGAGAATTATTATTTATTCTCCATTTCTTATATTCTAAAAAGTTTTCTTCAGTTGCTTCGTTTATTTTTCTTTTAAGAGGAAAGTTTAATTTTAACCCAGGAATATTTTTAATTCCTTTTATCAGAATTCCAATTTCATTAGAGTTTTCTATAACACTTTTTAAATATTTAACACTGTTTTCTAAACTGTGATTAACTTCATGTAGAGAAGAAATTTCTGCTTTTAATTTGTCATTTTCATAAACCAAGTCATTACACGACTTCTCGAGATCTTCTGTATACTTCTCTCTTTCTCTAGATGCAACATTCTCGGATATGGAATGCTTATTTCCATTTACTCTATCATCATCATCGTTGGAATTGCTACATTTTTGGTCATTTACCACTCTAAAGAACTCCATGTTTTTCTTCATTCTTACACCATTCACTACATCGTCTTTTAAATAAGTTCCATTACTTGATAATGTAAATCTGTTTGATGCTGGAACTAATGTAAATGTTCTTGTATCAGTAGACTTTTCATCTTTAATCATCTTACTTTCATTAACTCCTTTAATTGTAATAGGTTTTATGTTAACATCCTCTAGAGAATTTGATGAAGATGTAGTAGTTTGATCCATAACATCATTGAATTCTGAAGAACAATTAATACAATGCAGACCATTTAAATCCACTTCTTCAATACATAACATATTCATTTGAATTTGTTTGATTCGGTTATCCAAACACCAAAAGGAATTCGAGATATCATCAAAAAACGACCCAAACCTATTTGAATTAAAGTGTAAACGTATTTTATCGTCAAATTTAGACAGAGCTTCACTTTGTAACTCCTCGTCACTCGAAACACATGTGACCTCTGTATTCATTATCAACGAAAGATAGTTTTATATCCCTTCGCGAATATAAAGCGTTCGCTTAATATTAAGTTTTAATAATGTAATATAACTTACCGAGTATTTTAAATTCAATTAATGACATACTGAACTCAAAGTAGACTCGCGTAAAAAATCTTTTAAAATATTACATAAACGAACTAAAACGCAATAGGTATGTGTCGATTCCGCGCGACACGTCCGAACATGTAAGCTGAACAATAGTGTGGGGGGAGTGAGTAATGAAGAGTTGCGTGGCGCTCAAACAAAAGACGAATCGACGAGATTTGAAAATCGCGTAACTCCGGGTAGCGTATAAGTCGAGGTATTACTGTATTAAAAATGAAAATTAGCAGTAAAATAATGAGTATGAAAACCTCGTCACGAGAAAAAACTTTTCTTCATAGTGTTCCTATAAAAGCATATATTTGAAAAAATTAACGTCATCCAAATGTTAAAAAAAAAACTTCAAAATTTGTATGAGTTTTTTGAACGTGACTACTTTAAAGATGACGTAATCGAATACACTATTTCATCCGATTGCGTCACTAGACTCTTGCCGCGGATTAACACTAATAGTATGTTTTATTCTTATATCTAAAATATATGAAACATTTATTAAATTTTCAATTACATGATTTTATTTTCGTTTGTTTAGTTTTTCAAATTTAATATTAAATTACTTTTTAAAAACTATTCTCTCACTATAAATATGTATTTCTAAGTCCCATCAGAATTAACTTAAACTATATAGAAAAAATATTTTTATTCAATATATAATTAATTTTACAAAACATAAGTTACAGATTTTAATTGCATATATTCTTATACAGAATTCATTCACAATCAACATTTTAGAGAGCTGCTGAAGCTGACTGTGAGAAATATATTTGCATACATCACTTGATATAAAAATATAGAATATTGCAGCTGATATAAATAACAGTTTTTTCTTCAAGGATCAATTAATATATATATATACATATACATACATACATACATACACAAACAAACAAACAAACAAACCAAAGAAAAATTAAGGCATGATAGTCATCATTAAATATATAGTATGCACACTACTACAAACTTATCATAAAAATATCAATTATTACTAAGAATAAATTATTTTTTGTCANTTTATATATTGGATTTTTGATTTCATCTAACAACATAAAATATTTAAAAGAAATCTCTATTAATAACACGATACCGTATTTTCCAATTTCACTAAAACTGTTACCTCAGAAAATGCATGTTTACACTGAATGACAGTACATGTAGCAAATAGCATTATTTGTATCAAAATACGAATTTATAAAAGCAATAAGAATTATAAAATATGCACTAAATTTCGGTTGAAGTTTTCTTATTTAATACATTCAAGCAATCTCGTATGGTTGTTTTTCCTGATAAAAGAAAACATCAACCAGAAGAAGAATATAATTTTCTGTAATCTTCTAAGCAAATAATCATTTATTATATGTAATATTACAAATCTCACACAGCAGAAATCTTCACAATAATTAATAAATATTAATAATAATTTAATTAATATCAATAAGATGTTTTGAAAAATAAATGATTAGTGAATATTTATTGTAATAATATCGTGTGGTTCTTGTGATAAATATACTTTTTTAAATCTGAAAAAGCAATGTGTAATGTCCTAAAAACATTTGTTAAACCAAAGCTGCACTTATTTGGAGGTAATTGGAGGTTTCTCTTGGTGTTTTTCTTGTTAATTGCAGACGGAGTGGAAGGATTTGGAACATGAAAAAGGGCCAGAATCGCATACCATTTCAATAATTTTCTTCCATCCGCTCTTTTAGGTTAAAATTGCGACTCCTCAAAATGTAGCTAAAAGATTTAGTTACATTACATTACAAAAGTTATTTTAAACACTTCGTAAATTTATATTTTCAACATTATTTTATCCATTAACCTCACACAGCGTCGAATTCTCAGTTGGTTTCCATTTATCAACAAGAAATCTAATTGAGATCGAAAGAAACAATCAGCTTCGCTCTAGAAACACCGTACACATAACTTGAAAAGGATCCAAAATGGCGACTGCCGCGATCACGGTATCGTGTCTAGACCTTGTTTACAGACCTTGGGTATTTAGGATCAATAGTGAAAGAAAGAAAAAGATGGCAGTACCCGTACTATCGATAGTATCGCGATGGAGGAATCTATGAGTTTAAAATATTAGTTTTAGAAACAAAAGATTAAAAAAGCGTCCCAATTGTAAAATTTAACCGTAAAATGGATTGTTTTGCCAACAGAGCATTTAAAGTAGCCACGAAAAATTAAATACCTGCTGCTATTCGAAAAAACTTCGAGATGACACATCACCTCGTGCACTAAGATGCGCTTTCACAACTGCTAAATTTTCATTTGTAAAACCACGTAATGGACACTGAAACGAAACTATCTGAGCGATGAAGGACGCCATGTTGCTTTCCACCGTAAACTTTTATTACAAGCAGCCGTTTTTGTTGTCCAACGGCGCACACTCTGGCTGGAATATAGTAACNAAAGTTATTTTAAACACTTCGTAAATTTATATTTTCAACATTATTTTATCCATTAACCTCACACAGCGTCGAATTCTCAGTTGGTTTCCATTTATCAATAAGAAATCTAACTAATTTAGATCGAAAGAAACAATCAGCTTCGCTTTAGAAACACCGTACACAACTTGAAAATGATCCAAAATGGCGACTGCCGCTAGGCATCACGGTATCGTGTCTAGACTTTATGTTTATAGACCTTGCTTCTGTATTCTAGCCGCAGCGCTTCTAGTGAGCAAAAGTGACTCTAGACCGAAAACTCCGCTCTGCTCTCCAAATATATTATCTAGTAACTTTGTTCTAGAATAGTGTGTGGCGCGAGTGCGCCTCAGATGTGTCACAGAAATATTAAATATATATATTTTTTAATTTTGAATAAGCTCTTGTTTTTAAAAAAATTTCATTTATCTTTCATCTTTCTACCGCCGGCCGACAGAAGGGTGAAGAAAGCATCCACTAAAATGCCGATTGTTGCAAAATTTGTGACTACAGTAGGGTATGCTGATGCCGCAAAATACTCCTCCCTTCACACAAATTGCGTGCATCTATGCGTATGCCGGCGTATCAACTCTCTGGAGTTTCTATAAACGTTGCGGCTTATCAGTTTAGAGACAAGTTCGAGCTCTTTACGCATTGATTCAAATAATCTTATATTTACAGTATATTTGTCTTGGTAAGTTCAATCTCCGTATTATCAAATTTTTCTTGAATAAACGGTAAAAAATCTAGTGTGCCGTAGAAATTTTATTAAACTCAAAGTGTGTCGCTAATCCAAAAAAAAAAAAAAACATTGGAAAACACTACTCTAGACCAAACAAGAATATGCTTCCAACAATCTCGGTTGGCACGTGAGAAAATTTTGTATCCTAAATTCGCTGTCTAGAAACAAAAAATTCTCCGTGAACTTGCAATTGGGCTACTTCATCGCTAATTTTTGGCGACTGAGCTCCTTCAGCGCCACCTTTCGGTGACTTTTTGTCATTTCTCGTAGGGACGATAGAGTCACATGTGATTGCTTCGCGTATAAGACTAACGTAAACAAAATGTCGAAAACTGTGAGAGGGTTAAAATCTGCCAAAAAATTAGTTCAAAAAGTGATTCATACAACGCCAATGAAAACATATATTCCTGCAGGAATGGCTTCACCTAATCCTCCGCTAGGACCGAGTTTAGGACAGGTAGAAATTATAAATGATTATATTTAATTACCAATTGCTCATTTAAAACAATTTACTTGGAAATATTGTTTTAAAGTAAAGATCATTAATGAAACTGAAAAAATATAGTAGAAAATGTTATTGATTAGTCGATGAGATTAAGTTTTATAGTCTAATTCAGCTGTTGTCTAAACCAGGGATATGATTGTTGTGCCAAAGAAAAATAGTCTATTGGCTCATTATGCCAGCCTTTAGATTAAAATAATTGCACACTATATGGATTTAGAATACATTAATAAAACAGTTAGTAATTGATATTAAAAACATAATTATATATCAGGTTGTATATATTAGATTGTATCTAATAATCTGTAAGTGAAATCTATACATTTCAATGTTTTTCTAGAAACAACTGGAAAAAATGTTCTGGAACGCTCAATGTGGGTATATAAATAGAGTAACCTAAGGGCGTTTTTGTCACATATTTCGTTGGAAATAGATGCATTGACAATATGAAACTTTCAAAAGAACACATAAGCATGTTGTTGCTCTATTGCTTTGAAAGTGACCACAATGCAACAAAGACTTGTGATCTCTTCTGCAAAGCATTTGTTAAAATGTTTGTGGGTGAACAAAGATCAACCAGCTGTTGTAAATCTCAAAAGGCCAATAGTGCTAAAGGTGATGATATGCATTTATTTGATGTCGTCGTGATGGAACTGCTCCCAACCAACATCGCTGTCATGAAAGAACTGTACTGTTAACAGCTGGATTGTGTGAACCAGTTCATCTAAATTTTGACACAGTTCAATTCCACCATGATAACATACCAGCACAGAGAGCAAAAATAATCTTAGTGTAGCTTACCAGTCTGGACTGGGAGGTTCTACCTCATCCACCTTACAGCCTAGACTTGGTACCATCTGACTACCATATATTTCACATCCTGCAGAATAATATTGCAACATAAAGTTTAATGATAATACCTTATGCTTGAGACTTTCTTCAAAGAATAACTCCAGTTACTCTATGCTTACACACCTTACAGGATTGAAAGTTTGCAGCAAATGTAGCAAGATGTGATTGATTTTGATGGTCATTACCTGCAAAACTGAATTGTAATTGTTGAGTAAATTGTCAATAAAGTTTTATCAATATGTCTAAATTTCACCTTTACCTGATAAGAATGAAGACATTTTATAAATAATAACAACAAAACAAAAAAATTGTATCTAATAATCTGTAAGTGTATGGATCAGAAGTAGCATAAATTAAATAACTTAAATTTGTAATCCAAGTATTTTGTTGTTTTAAGTGTTCCAATTCCAATATTCAAACAGATGAAGACTTAAGACTGCAATTAATTCAAATGCTTTTAATTATTATTTTACTATTATTATTTACTCTTAAGGTAGCATTTCTGATATAAAATGTTTATGCATTTCAAAGTCACTACTATTTTATATCTTTTTAAAGAATATGAGTTGAATATAAAATAAAAATATTAATTACAAAAATCACTACAGCATGGATCTCAAACTCAAACATAGCAAAGGGTCAAATAGATGTAAATCAGATGCCTTATTTGTTATTATTTGGTAAACCAAAACATACTGTAAACTAAAAACAGTCTCTAACAAAGGCTTTTACGACCTATGTAAACAGTTAGAAGTTTGAATTCTTTGGTTTAATTCTCTCAAGATGTTAGAAACATTGCTTTTTAGAAAAGAAATCATTAAGGCTGCAGACCAGATGTGAAGCCTTAATGGGTCATATGAGGTCTACCAGTTTGTAACCCTTGCTTTACAGGATACTAATCACTTTACTTCTTAGTTTTTTTTTTTCAGTTATCTATATCAAGTGTGTATTTTGTAATTGAAGTGTCATACAAGTTTCTGAATGCACATTTCTTAAATGGTTTCAGTAAGGATTCAAAACTGTTTTTGCATTTGTTGTGAAAATAAATTCTCACATACATAGGTAGATGCAAAAGCTGAAAGTTATATAAATCAAATTTTTTTAGGCAGTGTTGTCCAGCAATGTAAGATAGTGCTGATTTATTATGGAAATAATCTGTTTTCCTCAGTTCTATCAATTTGGTTGCCCATAACTTGGATGCTTACTTTTTATATGTTGAATGTTGATCATTGGTATGTCTTCATCACTGCAGTTTTTTAATTAGAAATATAAATAAACACATTTTTGTCAACATCATCACAACTATTATGTATCAATTACTGTACTTCCTTTTGTGTTTCACACTTGTTGCCATGATGCCACAATGTCTAGATTTGTAGCTGCATGGGAATATTGTATCTGGACCACAAAATCTATAGTGGACTTACTGAAAACTGACTTGATATTGCTTTATTCTACTTGCTATGACAATGGTTGTCAAGGAAACTACAGAATATAGTGTCTTCTGACTATCACAAGATGATGAAACCATTTAGATAATTCACTGAACTTTATATACCTCTCCCAACCATCCAAACATGAAATATAGAATATATTTCTTTTAATGTTATTTGAGGTAAAAATTCATCTGAGGATTGAGTTTTTGATGCATGAAATCCCAAAAATATGCAAAACAAAAGACACTAAATGCAACAATGTTAATATTGTGATGTATGAAGACTTGAAGGAACCAGTGAATTATTTTAAATGTGAAAATATGGCAAATTGAGTTTCTACTGTATTTTATTTTTAACAGGTTTGTTTTCAAAAATAGAAAATATCCCTCATGCAAACTTCTTAAGACTTAAGTCTCTTCTGGCAAAGATTTGCAAAAATTTATGTTTTGAACTAGTTCAAATCTTGATGATGAAACGTTAGTAAAAACAAGTTATATGGCCAGATAAATATGCTTTCTGTTATTTTAAAATTTCAAATTTTTATTTTTCCAATATAATAAAATTTCCACCAATAGAAAATATGATTATTTTGATAAGGAATATAATTGAAACTAAGTTATCAAGTACAATATTTTTCCATAATAGATTTTACATATTTAAGATAAAATGTGTCAATATTTAAAAAATTATTGAATAATCTGTAATTTTTGAGTTAGATATCAGTTAAGTATAAAAATATATAAATATTACTTTCTTATTCTATTCTCAGAATTTATATGATTTTCAGGACTTATTGTAATTTTATTTTTCAGCGAGGTCTTAATATTGCACAGTTTTGTAAGGAATTTAATGAAAAAACTCAACATATTAAAGAAGGAATTCCACTTCCTTGTAAAATTTCTGTAAATGTAAGTTTAGTATTATTATAGCTAGTTTTAATTCATTTGGTTTTTTATATATAGTTTAAATTAATTTACTTATTATTTATAAATTATAAACTTCTACCACATATATGGTAGAAGTTTGTTAATTTGGCACTGGATTATAGATGTTTGTACTTTTGCAAAATTCAATGAACTATACATGATCTAAAAATTGCAGATTTTACTATACATTTAGTAACAGTGTATACTACCGTATACTTCCAATTTGTTTACATATGCTCTTTTATCAGGCTGAAAATAATGTAGTGCATGCTTACACTATGTTATGATTGATTAAAAAACCAGCAAAAACTTTAATGAACCCAGAGTCTTTAGTGCATTGCATGTCCAAACGAATTCTGATTTTTGGAATACTGATATGCTAAATTCTCATTGGATAATTCTGGATTATCAATTATTATTCAGAGTGTACTGGATTACTGGACATTCTGGATTATTAGGTGCCAAATGAATGGACTTCTATTGTGTAGAAAAAAATGAGAACAAATGTTTGTACTTACTGAGAACAGTTCTAACTATTTAATTTTTCTAGAAGTGAACAAAATTCCAAATGTAATCATCATAAAACACATTAATACTATTAGCTTTTAAAATACTCTCTCCAGTTCTATTTTACATTTATGAGTTTAATAGAATAAGGAAAACAAACAACTGATCATACTCATTTTCTATTCTAAATGTGCAATTTATATTTATATATAGTGACAAGAACTACTGACTTTTAAAATATTTGTATGATATCTGTTGATTATAATAAAAAATCAATTTAATCTTATGAAAATTCTTCCAAATTAAGCTGTTTTAAAAAGCATGAACATTTTTGAAATCTAAATGAAATTAATTATATTTTAATACCAAATAACCAAATACTTATAAGAATTTTCATTTTTTATAATTTGTAACTTTGTTTTTTAATCAAAACATCAGATGAAACAATAGTGTGCAATGAGACTTCAATTTATCAATTGAGCAACTGTACTCTTTCCAGCAAAAATTTTTAAATTGTTCAACAGCATATATATTCACTGCTGGACATTTGATTTTAGAATAGTTAGAAAACCTGACTCGGGCTCCTTAGAAGCCAAAAATGTTTGTCCTATTAAAAATTTCTTCTGGAAAGAGTAGGTTAAGTGTGGAGTTGCTTATTACTAAGTTTTCCAGCTTCTCAAAAGTATATCAGTTTATCAAGTGATCCTTATAATTTTGAATAGGAATTTTAATTTCATGTTATAACTGATTCATTTGCCAACATTATTTATGTTATTAAACATAGAATTTACATTTTAAGTAAAAACAATAGAAATACATGGCCGGCATTATTTACATTTAATAAATACATAAAAATATAAATACGACTTTTATAAAGGGTAAAACCTTGATTTTTATATTTTTATGTATTTATTAAATGTAAATAACACCTGCCATGTATTTCTATTGTTTTTACTTAAAATGTAATATTGTGACAGTGGCAAGTACACCAGAGGATGCTTTACCTGATTTTACATTTTTTTTGTTGAGGCAGTAGCCTCAAAAAGAAGGTCGTCTCTGTAACTTTATGAATTGTTTAAGGACTTCTGATGGTGTGAACAGCAAAAAGAAGGATAAAAGCAAGGTTTTGCCTTTGTAAAAGTCATATTTATATTTTTATGTATTTATTAAATAGAATTTACATGTATATATATTTTAATATATTCATCATTCAAAGTAATAGAACTAAAATGAAACAAAAAATTAGTTGTGTTGGAGGAAAATAAAATCAAACTAATTCTGTAAAATTATTGAAATTCACAAAGATTTTGACAAGTTAAATTTAAAATATTTGACTTTTCTTGAGAACAATATTTTTCATACTTATGAAAAAATTTAATCAGAAAAAATTTTTATAATAGTTAAAATCAGAAAATATTTGCTGATGTACTAATATATGTAATATAATAATTAATGATAATTCAATTGAAAGAGAAAGCTGCTTAAATATATAGAAAACAGCCTTGAAGCAACATAACATCCAAATAGTATTGGCCACTATATAATGCACAGTTGAGTTTCACAAGTTTTTGTATGGAATCATGTAAATAATGTAGTGTACCATGTCTTAGAAAATATATGGAAAAAATGTAATTTAAAATAATTTTGTTAAAATTGTTAAAATTCTAATTTACAGTAATATGAGAGGTTACTTCCTTTTTATTACTAAAATACAAATGGAAAATTAATTCAAATTAGTTTGTATAAGGCTAATATCGCCTTAATTTTTATGTTTAGAAAATGTATAAGAAACTGTTATAATTGTATTGTTATAACTAATAATTATTACATAAATATTGTATTACCACTCAAGTAGTGGGAAACAAATCCTTTATAAAAATTGACTGATTGATTGATAATGCACAATTGAGACAACTTTCAATTATTATTACTGATAAATATTAGTAATCTTCTTAATGCCATATCAGGGCATCCTGACGTCGGCAAGCATCTGGTACAGGTTAATTAATCACTAATTAGACCTGGTACAGGTTAATTAGTGATTAGTGATGTGCCAAGGTAAGTCTTGGGGAAGTTAGTACCAGACTGGTTCCCCGTTGCCTGCTCTGGATAATGGTGTTACGTGAGAGAAATAATGCCTTCCAGGAGGTCTTTTAAGGAAAGCTGGCCCCTATTCAGGCATTACAGATGTGGAGAAAACCCAGAAAACTCCATGTGGCCAGCCCATCTGAGCATGATGTGAACCCACAACCGAACTCCCAGTGTTTAGGGAATGGAACCGCTTGGCTACTGGTGGGCCAAATAATAGTAATAATTATATAAAATACTAATATTAGAAAATTTCTTGGCACAAAATTCAAATGGAAAAAACTAAAAGTTATCAAAAAAAGGTTTCATTGCTTTAAATATCACAGGACAACAATTTCAATCAAAATGAACATATGATAGCATCTAGACCATACAGTACTAGGAATGAATATCTTTACTTTTGTTTAGGATATAGGAATAAGTGTTATTAACTATTTCGTTTAATCCTTTGAAACAATTGTGAAATTAATTTATAATTATAACTAATGATGCATAATATTCACTTGAAACAATTACAGACCATTAATGTTTTAATCTTCAGAAAGTTCATCAAAATGCATTTTAACTGTTTTTGTTGTATTTTCTTTAAAAGCTAGATAAACTTGCCATTTCTTTGCTAACTTAGATGCTTTTGATGAATTTCAATAAACCAGTGACTAAGTGCGTAAAACCAAACACTGGTACTCATGGGTTTGTGCCTGCTCAATGGGCTAGTCATGTGAAGTTTTCCAGGTTTCCTTCATGTATCTAAACCTAAATAGGGGCCAGCTTCCAATAGAATGTCTTCTTAGGAGGGAGGCACTCCTGCTTGGCAGACTGGCCAAGTTTTGCATTCTGTACTTCCATCCATCCTTTGCCTAAAAATACATATTCACATTTGATGAGAAAATATAAGCATGGCCATAGGCATTAGTTGGTATAATTTCAAATTTTTTAATAAACATTATATTTTTAATTGTTCTTTTTTTAATTATTGTAAATATTGATAAAATAAAATTATTGATTATTGACGTATAAAATTGTGATTATCATCATCATCATAAAATTTTGTTCATGTGTACACGAACAAAATTTTATGACGATGTTCACATGTGAACTGTGTCACTTGAATCATCTTTGACATGTCTAGTTACACCATTGCTTTCAAAATTTGGATTTAGTATAAATTTATTATTATTCTTAAAAATGGTCATTTTGAAAATGTAATTAGGAAGAAAATTATCTTGTAATAAAAATTGTTTTAATGTATTTTTTAAATATATTTACATAATGATAACAATTTTTTTATGTACAGCCTGATAGAAGTTACAATTTAGAATATATTAATCCACCCATAAGCTACTTTTTAAAGCAAGCAGCTGGAATAGAAAGAGGTGCTATGCAACCTAGTAAGTATTATTAACAATAATAATAATATTATTATTTTTTAAGAATAGCAAGTACAGTGGGTGATTGGTTAACGAACAGATCGCATAACGAACAAATCGGATAACGAACACTTTCGCGAAAGATTTTTATGTTCGGACAACGAACACATGATCGGATAACGAACACCCCACAGAACAAACACAAGAAGAAGCGACGTAAATTAATGAATACCGATTGGTCTTCCCTTGTCTTCGGGCAACAATTCAAAACTTTTCGGAGTGTGGGAGACGTCGACATCGACACTCAAGCCGATTGGATAGTATTCCTCCGAACTTTGAAATCCTCCCTTGTAATTCCAGCCTTTTATTTTTCTGACAAAACAATTCTTTTATGTATTCGCGAGACTGTCGGGTAGGCACTCGTTAAGTTTTGCGTCTGTTTTTCTTTTCGAAAGGTGAGAGTATAATAGCAAAGGTAGAGAGTGGGCAGAAGATGCCTAATGTTGCTGGGCAGTATGGCGTAAACAGGTCTACAGTAGGCTGAAGTTCAATCTTATTTAAGAAACATACTGTATAATCAAGAAGACTCAAGCAGCTAAAGGAGTAACAAAAATCACATCTGAGAAATAAAGAATATCGAACAGTTCATAATGGAACACGAAATGGATCTGACGACAGAAGAACGCCAAGAACTCTTGAATGAAGAACACCAAGAAACTCGGCGAGATATGTTTTCTTCTGAAAAAGAGGATTAATGCCGATATCTTATATTAAAGATCCTTTGAAGAAGTGGGAGGATGTCAGAACAACGGTCTTAGAATGGCATCCAAACCAGGTTAAGGCTTGGGGATTTCTGCAATTGCAATGCTATTAATTACTTACGAAAAATCCTGAAGAAGAGAGAAAAGCAATCGACATTAGACAGATTCTTTAACCCTTTCAAACAGAAAAAAAACACGACTAATAAAAACGCAAGACTATGTATGTATGTATTTTTATTATCATCAATACATATAAATAAAGGTAGTAAGAAAGTATATATTTTTTATTTTGGGGGGGTCTCCAGAACTAATTAATCAAATTCCCATAGAAACCTATGGTAAATCGATAATCGGTTAACGAACAATTCAGATAGCGAACAAAGTCTTGGAACAGATTATGTTCGTTAACCAATCACCCACTGTAAATTGTTCTAAAGAATTGTAAATACCATACTTGATTCTAATGTGGCATTGAATCTAATATGCATTCAAGTTTTGAGACACCAAAATCAGGCAAAAGTTAGCTTGCAAATGAAATATGCACCCAATATTGAAGATGCAGCTCCAAAAAGTTAATGCATTTAAACAGTAATAAAGCATCTGTTGAAAAGTGTTTTCAGTTTATGTTTACAGTGCTTCATGATGTCCACATTTTCTAATGTATTCATTTATGACTTCATTATTAGATATAGGATCTGCAAACCAATACAAAATTAGTAAAAATTACTATACGATCAACATTTTAACAGTGAAATTTCATGTTAGTCTGCACAAGTATGAAATTTACCAGATAAATAGTATCACACTGAAATATCTATACACATTTCTTCAGCATGGTGGATAACTCTGCTTAAACACAATTTTTATAGATTTGTCTGCTGGATATTGTTCACTTGGCTTGCAGTTTAAAAGATCACCAAACAATTCCAAAACCAAAGTAGTGAGAGGACACGTACCATGTCATGTAGACATGGTACATGTCTTTCTCACTACTCAAAATATAAACAGACATGTTTAAGTTAAAATATAGTATAATTAAGTTCAATCTGATCAGAATATATTAAATAAAAATGATTTGTACATACAAAGTAATTTTAGTTCAATTGTAGAATCACTGAATGGTAATTAAGTTTAAAATTAAAATTTCTGGCAGCTGATTAAAATCTAATTTGTACTGATGTCATAATATATGCAAATTGTCAAGCAGAGTGAAGAGCAAATAATGCAACAAGGCTGCATTAAATTGCAAAAAATTGGAATGTGCAACAAGGCTGCACATTCCAATTTTTTGAGACCAGGAACATCCAAAAATAAAAGGTGTGCATTAGAACTGATAAAACATGGTGTACTGTAACATATCCAAATCATACAACAATTATGTTGTATGATGAAAAATTACTAATCCTGTTCACAACATAATTGTTGTGAACTGGATTAAATGTACTAATTGTTAATCATACTAAATGGCTCCTCCACTGATTAATTGCCAAGTAAAGATTATTTATCAATTATTCCAATTATTGGAGAATTAATCATTTCATTGGAAAAATAATTTATTCATTTTAAATTTAAAGAGTAACAATAACATTAAAAAATGAATGTTTAAAGAAACAATAACTTTATTAATAATGATAAGTCAGGATAATCATGGCAATACATCCAATTCCATTAGAAACCATTAGCTTATTGTATCTGTGTTTTCAGTCTGAAACTTTTATTTAAACTGAAAATGTTCTATTACAGTACTAATCAATTTTTAGAAATTTATTTTAACCACTTGAAAATCATCTCATCCTTAATTTTTATCTAAATTTTAACTTAGAATTTTTTCTTTTTTAAGAACAGAATGCAACTTTAATGTCTTCTGTTAGAAATTTTATTTTACAAAATTTCTAATAATAATTACTAATTCATTTTATTCTTTGTTAACTTTAAGTAAAAAATTACAATGTAGTTTTTAAAAGCATTTTTTTTAAATGTATTTATATACATAATATATTATTATTACATATAATTGTATTAAGTNTTTGAAACTTCTCAAAACCCAAGGCTGTTATAGCAGCCAAATATATAGTCAGTGACTAAAAACAGTAACTCACTCAGTGGCATGAAATGTTTGAGTAGAAGCAGACTTTGAAGTAGTTGAAATATATATTATCATAGAAATTTGAAATCTCAAAAGTTTAATCCTTGATAACTCACAGAACCCCATGTTCAAGTGGATGATTTTAAGTACCACCAGCTTAATATTGAAGATATTTATTATTAATTTGCTTTGAATCAGACTAAACCCAAATTCAAGTGCTTAGCAGTCAAATTTTATCCATACCTAATGTACAATCATTTGTCTTCTATAATCTTTCAAACACTTGAATTTGGGTTTAGTCTACTTAATATGGAGTTATTTTAATTTGCATTATTTTAAAAAAATTACAACAATTTTCATTTGTCTTAGATTGATTATTCTTTAAATTATTTAAAAATATATATAAAACTGTTATTATTTACACAAAGAATTGTTAATTGCAACATAAGATTTGACTGTTGAAGGTAATTAAGGAAGGAACACTAGTAAATTATAATCATAGATATACATATACCAGTGTATTATTTTATTACTACTTCGTATTCATATAATGAGTGATTTTATTAATAACATTTAAAATATAAATTTTATTGCATACACACAAAAAATGTTACAGATATAGGAAATATTTTGTTTTAGATGAGAACAAATCTGTATCTGTTCCCAAACTAAAGTTAGAGAGTTCTTTTTGATAACTATGTTACAATAATTTATGAAATGGAATCTTACTCCCCCTCAAATGAGAATGAAACCTAGCATCTGAAGTAACAGCAGCCCTCGGACACTAAAAGATTGCATACCATCTTATTAGTGTCGGCATTCTCTTTCAACTGCACTATTTTATTTTCATATTAAAAAAAAATCTGCTTTTGCTTGAACATTTCATACTACTGAGCAAATTAGTGAATCTGTGACTAAGGACAGTGTAACTTAAACATGTGATACACTATTAAAAAAGTATGTTGGTATCACATGTTATTACTTAATTATATACATAAATATATTTTAAGAAATGCATTTAGAAACTATATTGCAATTTTTCATTCACAATGCACAAAGAAAATTATCAATTATTAACTCATTTGTTTTCTGTTCTTTTATTCCAATGCCTAGAAATCTTTTTGGTTGGCATATTAAAGAATTAGACAAATAACATAAAATTGGCTAATAAATTTCTTTATTATAAATTGTTTTTGAGAATATTGTCTTCTATTATTTGCACCCTAAGAATATATTAATACATAAATAGAATAACAACATCATCATAAAATTATTATCTATTAGTTTATGGACTTCATATTGGAATAAATGAAAGAGTAAAGTTATAAGAAAAGCACACTTTTAGTATAATATTAGCACTATAAGCATATATAATATCATATGCTGAGTATTAAATTATGATATTAAAAAATTTTTAAGAATTGAATATAGTTATTTTATATTAGTTTCTCATATTTATGCACTTGGAAATATCTGGAAACAAGTCAGAAATTTTAAAAGTGTATTATTTGCATTAAATCTTTTGCTTTTTCTGTAGCTAAGGAGACCATAGGCAAAGTAACTGTGAAGCACGTGTATGAAATAGCAAAAATTAAAAGCAAAGATTCTATCTACGATTGTGTGCCATTGGAAAAGATTTGCAAGGACGTTATTAGAAGCGCACATACGATTGGAATTCAAGTAGTTCATCATTTAGACCCCAAAGAATATGGTGAATTCTTAAAAGAAAAACAAGAATTTGTGGCAGAACAGTTACGCGAAATAGAAGAAAAGAGGCAAGCAAAATTACTTAGAACTGCGTAATTATCTTCTATAATTACACTATTGCAATTAATATAAATGTAGTAAATTTGGTTATAGTAAAATGCAAACTTTAAAATAAGTTGTATAGAATTTAAATAAATGTATTTTTAAAATTTTTTTCGGCGTAAAACTGATTTCTTAATTAAATTTAAGTCCTTTTTTCAGTCATTAATATATAAAGGTGTCCTGAATCCAAAAATGTAAAAATCTGGGGGGATCATTTTTTGACCGATCGCCATACTTTCCCTCTAATAGCTGAGGCAATAAAGATAATCAGCAGATCCAAAACATAAAGGATTTTGCTTGAGAAACTTGTACCCAGAGAACTCCAAATTGTTGTGACAAATTACAATTTTTAGTTTTCAAGTAGTAAAGTAGATGAAATTTTAATAAACTGTCACAAAACATTTGTGTCCTTAAGACAAATATAGAGCCATCACAAACCCTATCTGCAAGTAATCATTCTGTATGGACTTGTACGTCTAATGATAGCAAAGTTATTTATCTAGCTGGATATAACCATTCTCTTAAATTTTCATCACGTGTAAATAAATGTAACTGGAACGATTGAATACATGTACAATCTCGATGCATCGTGATTTCGTGTATATTGCATACAGTTTCAAATCAATCACTTTTTATAAGTGGTTTGAAACTTCTCAAAACCCAAGGCTGTTATAGCAGCCAACCACTACATAATATCTACCTGAATTGGTTTTATAAGGCATATTGCTAATGAAAAACTAAAAATTGCAGACACTAACAACTAGCAGTATCTTAATGGCTGCCAAAACATGTCCACATGTGGCAGAATTCAGAAACACATTCTGGAAACTTGTGGATATCATCCAAATATTACAGTTCACTCTATATTGTCTCTAAACTAAAGGCCGTATAAAGTACATTTATGGAATTAGCCAGTAACAGCAACTTTACGACTAACGTGAATTGGCAAATTTTCTCATTATTTTAGAAAAGATTGACAAAGCTCTAATTGAAGTGAAACTTGTAGTGGAAGCGAGGCTTACGTAGCACCCTAAATAATAAAGGAAAAATTTATAATTGATAATTTCTAATGTATGGAGTTCGGAAGTGTGTCTGTAACTTACATCATCGCGAATAACGGCATGTCTTTTGACGACAACGGTACCAGGACAATGTTGAAGAGTCAAATACATTGTAAATGGCAATTTCGTCAAAATGTCAGGCTGAATCACGGTGTTACATAAGATATTTTCATACCTCAAGTCGATCGTAGACCTTGATTGGCAAGAATCGTTCATAGTCCTTGGGTTTTCGGATACGAAAACTATTTAAATATTCTATTTGTAGATAAATAAGTAAAATCGCCTTCAGCCATCGTACAGCATGACAATACTAACAATTTATCTTGTATTGTACAGACTACTAAGCAGTTAGTAACTGGTCTGTCTATGGAAAGAATCAACTTGGGTATTAACCAATGAGCATTAGCCATTGATTGCTTGGTTGTGGCAAGTTACTTCTTCATTTGTTAAACATGTCACTGCCAGTGCCGTAACTAGCCATGTGCAACAGGTGCACCCGCACAGGGCCCGCTTGAAAGAGGGGCCCAAAATGCATGTATTTGTTTTATTACTTTCCCAAACCTAATTAATTAAGGGGCCTAAATACAAATTCCTGCACGGGGCACAGGAATGGCTAGTTACGGCACTGGTCACTGCCATTAGAAATAGTACGATGGAAGCTTCACATTACGGTATTGGAATGTGAGGAAGTTCGCTGTAGTTGTAGTAGTAGTAGTAGTAGTAGTAGTAGTAGTAGTAGTAGTAGTAGTAGTAGTAGTTAAGTGCATGATTCTTTACAGTTAATGAATGCTATTAAAAAATTAACATAATTAATTAATTAACAAAAAAGTCGTCGTTCTACCATCTAGTGAGACATATTGCCTGAAATATTAAGCGAAAAGTGCTGACATCATTAGGGAATGTGCCAAATTATTGGTTTAACTGAAGTGACATCACGTGTGACATTGCTCTGGAGTCGATTCTTTCCATAGACAGACTGTAATACTGAATATTCGAAAACAAGTTGATTAACATAGTGATAATTACCGAGACTGAAGTCAACGAGTAGTGTTAAAATTCCTGGAAAAGCCATGTCACAAATGGACTTGGTCTGCGTATTAGTGCTCTCTGAGCGGCCCTATAATGCAGTACATCTGCAATTCGTTAGTTGCTTTCGATCTCCTTTCTCTTGGGTACAGTCTTCGGCAGTGGCGGCCTTAGGGGGTGGCGAGCAGGGCAATCGCCCGGGGCCTCGCGCAACAACCAAGTAGAAAAAAGTTGATATTTAAAACTTTTTATTTTATCCTTGGCTATTAGTTATAACAATAAAATAAATTTAATTTATAGTACAGTATATATTAATATTAATAAGTGCCTACTATTTCAATTCACATACTTTCCACAAAGGACAAGGGCCTCGCAAAGATCTGCCGCCCAGAGCCTCGCAATGGATAAGGCCGCCGCTGGTCTTCGGCAGTTGT
Organism: Centruroides sculpturatus; assembly: GCF_000671375.1. Lineage (NCBI taxonomy): Eukaryota > Metazoa > Arthropoda > Arachnida > Scorpiones > Buthidae > Centruroides > Centruroides sculpturatus. Next base: position 105,541 of record NW_019385513.1, on the reverse strand, counting down.
TTGTCGAAGTTTCATAAAGTAAAAATTACAGGAATTCTATTACCGCGGAAGGGACAAATAAGGAACGTTAAACTGAAAGTTCATTATAACGAGATTTCACTGTATATCAAAAATAATAATATGAAGAATTTTTGAAACTTGCATCCTTTCTACAGCATTTTTCTTTTAAGGATCCTCAGCTTGCAAGTTTCAGATATCTCACAATTTACACATTTCATGCCTTATTAACTTTTGCTATTGAGGATATTTAAAAAATTAATAGAAATTAAAATGTAATTCGGTAAATTTCGATTACATGTATGACATTTTAATAATATGACAGGCTTAAATTTTAATTATTAAAAATAAGGGATGGGAAAAGAATCACATTTCGAACTACTATTATAATCAGTTCAAACCTCGGAGAACTATTTAGCCGAATCTTTGAATTATCTTTCAAATAAATGAAATGAATTATAGAAAAAAATCATAATTTTTTAAATTAATAATCTTACATACAATTAATTACATACAAAATATTAAAATGCCATAAAAACTAGAAAAATTGTAAGGTCTTGCGATATACACTCAGAAATGCAAACATGTTTTTCACTAGATCATATCAGATAAATAGACGTAACGTAATAGAATTTTGTGCCGGCAATTACAAAGACTATCGTTTAAAATCAACATTTCATTAACAAATTACAGATTACGGCGAAGTTCATAAAAACAGTTGTCGCTTGTTACAACAGATAAGATAAATACTAATAGTCAATAGCGGATCCATAAATCTTTAGAGAGGGGTGTGGAAAGGAAACAATATTCCTTACAAAATGTTTTACTATCCGAGGTACTCGGCTTTATACGGATAAAACTCCAGAATGGGGAACAGTGCACCCTCTAAATCCAACTCTGATAATATTTAAGTAAACACTATACTGATAATGGACGGATTTACTTATACTGTTATACTGTGGTCTCTAACTTGTAAGCCAAAAACACTAAGAACTCAAAAACTATTGTAAAATATAATAAATAAACAAATAAATAATAATTGTCATTCGAGGCCCTTAAGCCATAGCTTGTACTGTACGTAAATCCGACATTGGATTTGATACAGATTTCCACTTGACTCAATGAAACAATTGAAGCTGCACGAGCTACACCAAATCATATTGCTTATTTAAGTAGAAGCCGCCATATTTTAAATGATGATAGATAAAAGTTTCCCAACAATAGTAACAATGTATTTAATGTGTTTCCATTTAACAAAAGAAATTTACTGTTTTTTTTTATTAGAAAATTGATATTAAATTCCTTTATAAATAATTAAATATACAGTATATACAGCATTTCCTCGAATAAACCTCGGGGAATAAAGGCGCTGTTAATAATAAAAATTCTAACAATGAGTTGCTTAACTTTTCCGGCGACATTTGATGGCGCCATCTGTTATGATATTTTATTTTAAACTTTTTATATTTTTTACTATTATAAAATGGCAAAAAAATTAATTTTGATGGCAGGGATGGTTTTATAAAAAAATTTAAATGCTAATAACGAGTAAAATCTTCATTAAGTCCGACCCTACTGGAGATACACACGAGTCCCTTTATCTCCCCACCCCTCGATCTTTAACCACCAAAATTTAATAGTATCGATCCCCTAAAATACAAATCTCCCGGAAAAGTTTCAGAAATTTTCGGCAAAAAGCACAGGAGTTATTAAGTTTCAAACAGGGTGAAAAAAATCGAGCCCCCCACACACTGACATTGATATTACTGATTAGTGTGTGTCACTAATCAGTAATATCAATTGGACGTAAATATTGGTTGTGTAAATGCATTGTAGTGATGTAAGTGTACTGTAGTTTAGTGATGAGTAGGGCCACGCCCACCATATACAATCTCGAAAAAATACCCAAAAATATATAATTTAATCAGTAATATCATTTGTAAACGATATTTTAGATGTACGGTATATGTCTAAATGCATTGTGATGGCATATGAATGAAGAGGGGGGAAAATCTCCAACATTTCAAAAAAATTATTTTCCCTAATCAGATGTATTTGAGGTTTAATGATAAGTTAATTGTTTTTGTTTTTGTAATGTAATAAGTTTTTGTTTAATGATAAGTTAATTGTTAATTGTAATGATAAGTTAATAGATGTTTATATACAGTATTTTGTTCTATAGTCGGAAAGACCCGAACTGGTATTTCTAGTTTAATTAAGTTTGATTTTTAACGAGCTTTAGTGCGTTTGTTTTCTTAAGTTTTATCTTGCAATATTTTTAAAAATCTCTTTTAATTTTAATAAAAGATATCTAAAAATCCAAATAATAATTATTTGGATTTTTCAATGTATTAGAAATACAAATCTGTAATTGACATTATCATTTTATTATAATTAACAAATATCTTATTCCGATTCAAAGTTCAAAGTTGATAAATTTGCGGACGACTTCAAAATATATTTTCCCAGATTTAAAGTACTGTACTCGTATAATAAATATTAGCGGAGAAGCAAATTATATCTTTTGAGCAAGTCGTGTGTAAATAAACTTTTAAACGCTAATAATCGGATTCGCTTGTGTACAAGCCCATAAATATCATATTCCTACATTCCTATACATTCCTATAAATCTCATGGGTCAGAATTTCTTTGCTATAGCAACGTACTTTTTTCGTTTTCTGTTTAGTGCCATTATGCAACCCCAATTAACCTGATATTCATAACGAAGGACATTCGAACTTAACCTAACCAGTGATAAGACGAGAATAAACAATATATAATTAGTTTGTATACATTAGTATTTATTATTTTAGTACCTAGTCTACTCGCGGTTATGGAATTTGTTGGCACTCGGCAGGCTTTTAAAGCCTGCAATTCCGTAAGAAAAAATATTTACAGCCCGTAGGTTGCTCATCATTGGCTTAGGATCCATCAGTTTTACGTTATAGCACTGTGTGGTTATAGCTTAGGGCCATAATAATAAGTCTAACAAGTCTCACTGTGGGCTTGGCAAAGCCCGTGACAGCTAAGATTAAAAAAAGCCCTCTTAGTGCCCACCTAAGAGGGCCTGGCTACTCGTAGGCTGCCATCTTGACTACTCGGCCACAACTGAAAGATTAAAAATGGACGTGAGGTTATCCGAAAATCTTAAATTCTAAAATTCCTAACGAACAAAATTTTAAAACTGTAAAAGGGGAAATTCCCGAATTACATTTGAAGAAAAATGCTTTTTTCTTCAAATGTAATTCGATTTTTCTTCAGAGTGAAGAAAAATCGAAGGTCGAAGGATGAGAGGTGTTTGAGAAATTCAAATACATGAAAGTTTGGAAAGAAATAATCAAAGAGAAATGATTTTTAATCTTAGAAAAAAATTGGATGGAAGGATTGAGATTTCATAGAAATTATTAACATCAAATTACAAATTTTTGGACGAGATAATTGATATGGAAGAACTTGGCATGGAATCGTTCTCCGTTTTTGATACAACTCGGATATTCAAGGAACCGTCGAAAAATGCCAGTGCCATAGAATTTCTACACATACCGTTTATAGAATACCCTGCATTGAAAAATCTGCACAAAGATCCTACGTACAAAACTAATTTTCGTCGACTCGATAATATCTTCCCTGACAATTCTAACAATCCCAATATACTAGAATTTGCTGAAATCGCGAATCGCTTATTGGGAAAGAAAAAATATGCACTATCTTCTCATTCTTCAGATTAAGTTTATGGAATTACGGAATTATTTAAAATTATTTGAAGCATGGTTTTTCTTCAGTCTTTCTACTCTGTAGTTGGCCTACTAAAACGGTTTTTTTTTTTTATCACCGAAGTCTATAATGAGGGCAGCCGGGTGGCGAGGGACGGATCCTGGTGAAAATTCCCGGGGTTTCTCGCGCGGATTCGATCTCAAGTCCTCCGGATGATTTTGATTCCTTTATCCGCCTCTGTCATCCAACATGAAAAATTCATAAATTCATTTTAAAAGATTAAAATGTTGTGCCTTCTTTCCTAGTTACATTGAGTATTGAAAGCATTTCAATGCTGGCAACTTTCAATAAAGCCGAAAAAGTAATAAATTATTTTTTCCGGGATATTTAGGGCTTAATCTTCTCATTTCTCTGGATTTATAGCGCCATTATTAAGTCCTCCCGTTGTTTTGATTACTTATTATTATTTTTTGATATATTAGAAAAGACAATTGTAATGTACACTGAATGGCCAATTTATTATGACCGCCTACAAAATTTACGCAAATCAGCTATAATGGCGCACTATTGTCATCAAAGGATGAGACTGATATAAAAAAGGGATTTCTGGATGATTGTACAGACAGTTGTAGGGAGTTGCGTATGAAGATATGGGTAAAAGACATGTTTCAACAGACTTCAGACATGGAATGATTGTGTGCGGCTAGAAGCAGTGGAGCGAGTACAGGTAACCCCCGTATAACACGGCACTTCTATAGCACGGATTCACTCTAACACGGTTCGAGAATTGGTACCATCCCCCGTATAACACGGCACTTCTATAGCACGGATTCACTCTAACACGGTTCGAGAATTGATAAAACCCTCGTACAACAAAAAATGTAATAACAGTTCACGAAAATTATTATTTTCGTGAACTATTAGTACTTAAGTATGTAAATTTTCTTTTCCCGCCTTCTGTCGATGCACGTAGTCCTTCTCGAAACTTGTTTCAATGTTGCCAGATCTCGACGCTTCTGATTTTGGTGTTGCCAGATGTTTTTCCCTTATTCCATACTTGCTTTATTCTTCATAAGTGCTTAGCACCATATAAGGAAATTTATAAAGATCTTTTAACTAGAAGCAAGCAATCTAAAATTACATACTTTTCGCAAAAGGTAAAGCATAGATCTGAAGATAATGAAGAAAAATGCTCAGAGGATAAGGATAACTTGCCAAAAAGAAAACGCTCTCGATTAATAGTGCTTTTAGTGATGACGAAGAAAACATTGTTTAATTTATATTAATATGTATCACTTAAGAAAATTTTAATAAAGATATTTATCTTAATTATGAAAATATAATAGCATGTTTTTTAATTTTTGGAACCTAACCCTCCTTTTCGTACTAGTTCTTTGTTTCGTAATACACGGATTTGCATAACACGGCAATTTTTTGGAACGTAACTACCGTGTTATACGCGGGTTACCTGTATAAACAAAACTGTTTCGCTTATGCAGTGTTCGAGAGAGGCTGTTGTTGTTGTGTACGAAGAGTGGACTACAAAACAAAAAATCTAGCAACGAGTTGCGTAACTTTCCCCGACTTTTATGAGATTTTATTTTAAAAATACCATTTATATTATTAATCAAAATAAATGTCTAAAATTATATGTGGTGCCATCTATTACGAGATTTTGTTATAAAATCTTTATACAGGTTATATTTTTAATTATTATAAAATAGCAGGACAGTTTTGAGGGGAAAGATGAGTTTTATAAAACACTAAATGTCAAGTAAAATCTTCATTAAGTCTGAACCCTCGCGAGATATCTCTATCTCTCCATTCACTTGATCTTTCACAACCAAAATTTAATAGCATCAATGCCCCTTATATACAAGCTACCGTGCCAAATTTCCTTTCTTTATTTTCACCCCGTCCTGAGATATTAAGCGAAATAGACGCCAAAACACACACATACACACATATACATATCCACAGAGTATTTTGCCCTTTTTTTACTTTTTTGGGGTTCAGGGGGTCTCAAAACGTGGAGATTTGGAATTTTGAAAGATTTGGTCATTCAAAAAAAAGAAAAAAAATTTAACTGAGGAATAAATTTTTTAATGGATCTATGTGTCCCAGATAGCCCATATCAAGCCTGTCCCTAACCATTATACACTTTTACTTTAAGTGTTGGCCTATAATGGGCCTGCAAAAACAGTCCTCCTTAACGAAGTGGTAAAAGCTAAAAAATAAATAAAACCCGTTTAGTTTTGAATGTTGTCGTCAATATTTCTGTATGAAGGTGGGTCGTCTCATTACAGACCAGAAAGCAGCTTTCATTTTCGAGCGAAATTTTCGCAGAAAATTAAATACAAATCTTAAAATGACTTCAAATGAAATTCGTAATTATTTTATTTTATAAATTAAAATATCGAGTAAATTTTGAGCATTTTTTAAAAAATATAAAACGACGAACAGCATAACTTCAATGGTTGTTGTTGTTGAATTTAGCTTTATATCACTCGAAAAATTTGTGTAAAATCTGAAAACTGTTTAGGATCAGACGATCTATTTCTTGTAAATTGTCGTAAACGAGTGACAACTTCGAAGAATGGCAAAACTCTTCAAATAACGACATTTCTTGGAATAGGCAATACACAAATAAAACCGCATATTCAAGTCTTTGGCTCTTTTCAATCTTCAATTTATCCAATGCGTTCAGAAAATACGTCATCCGATCATTTGGATGTCGTAAAGTAGACAATAAATTTATTTCTTCCTCTAGATTTTTCTTCATTTCTTCTTTTAATTTATTCATCCCGATCATCCATTCCTTCTCCGTAATTTTTCCACGAGTTGCAACGAAGTATTTCCAATTTTCAAGAGTGGTAACGACCATTTTAGAATCTTCTAAAAGCTTCAAGTCTTTGCACATCTGATTCATTCCCATAAAATCGATATTTTCTGGATGTCTGCTAGAAGCGTATTTATTGAACAATTCCATGCAATCTCTATAGAAGTCTTTCTTCTGATCGTTACGAGAACCAATTAAATCGATAAACGCCACAAAAAATCGCTGAAATGACGAATATTTTTCGAAATTCAATTTGTGTAAAGTATTCATTATGAAAATATAAAGCTTTAAAAGATTATTGTAAAACAATAAGAAATGCAAAGAAGTAAACTTAATTGCTAATCACAGGCGTATTGTATCGCAATAATTTAAAATATTCCTTTATTTCTTAGAAAATAAATTTATTCTTTTTTTAAATATAATGAAATTTAAAATGTTATATAAAATTTTTAAGTAAGATTCGAAAAATAATCTCAATAATTTTTTCTGAAAAAAATATTTTACGAAGAGTGGCAACACTTATAAAAATATTCAAAACGACGATATAACGGACGTAAATATGTACAAATATTTAATTGTATTTAAATATATCTATGCAATTTATATAGATAAAAAGCTTTTTAACTGTATTCTAAGAACTCGAATTTAATATCCTTCTTAATTAAACCGACAACCTTGTTACTATAACATCAAGCATAAAGAGTCTTTTAGAAAGCGAATACAGTATTTATATGGTGTTACTTTACAATAACTGCTACTCATTATCAAGAAAAGACTTCGATTCATCTAAAAATCATATTTCCCTTTAACTGATTTATATATACTTTACTTCAACCGAGAAAACGAGGGAAAATATTCTTAACCTGCCAATGCTATTACCTTTTTTAATAAATTAACGTAAATAATAACGACAACGTTTAAAAAAAGACCAATAAACCAATCAAGAGTAAAATTAGAAATAAAATTTGAAATCGACCAATAGCAAGCGATATCGTAAAATTTTTAAAAGTTTAAATCTTTAATTAGCCAATCAAACTTTGTAATTTTCTATTTATTAATTATTCATTCTTTCTTAAAACTAACGATTTTTTTTCCTTCTTCTTCTTTATTAAATATATAACTTAAATTTCTTAATGTTTGAAACGAATCAATATTTCACATTTTTGTTCGAACGGAACAAGTATAAATATATATAAAAGCTCCAATAAGAGAAGAAGAATCGGGTAGTAGCAGCCGTTAAAACGTTTGCGATTGGTCGATTTCCTTCATTCGTTGGAAGGTTGTTGGACCGACGACATAAAGGATTACTTTACTGTTACAGAAAGAAGCTTATTTGTTAAAGGAGGGATGTTGGCATATTTGTTAAACACGTGAAAACGAACGAGCGTTTTCCCAGTAAGTAAACCAGACTTTAATGTTAATTAATCTACAAAAATTTACAAATTAATCATCATTTTAACGCTAGAAAAATTAATAATTAAATTTAATAAAGAAAAAAATTTATTTTTAAACTATAGGAAAAATTCGCATTTTAATCAGCGCTTGGAAGAACAAATGTAGATTTTTCATCGCATAATCTTATATAGAAAAATAAAGTAGAATGAATATTGAGTAAACACCCGTTAAAATTGATTTTCCATCTTTTGCTTAGTCAATATTTACTTAAACATTTTTTTTTCCCATCTTACAGAATATCCTACTAATTATAGGTTTAACGATGTTGGAATATAATAAACGTTTGCAATTTATCTTGCTTTTCTGCTTTAAGTTTGCTTGCTCTTCTAAATTACATCATCATCTAAACCAGGTAAGTCGATCGACTTTCGGTTAAATTAATCACTCGACTTTAAAAAAAAAAAGAAAGTTGCAATTCATTCTGCCGAGTCGTTAACTGACTTAATGACGTCGGCGAAGTACTTTCAAAAGTTTAAAATCTTATCGTTCAATTAGGATTTCAACTTAGAAGAAGATATCAGCGGGGATATTTACGAGGGAGAAATAACGGAGAGGGGTGAACTGAAAACGGGAGAAAGTCCATTAGCGTTTAGTCAGGAGACTTTAGAAAGATTAGCTTTAAATCCCGATATCGAAGTTAATATAGAAGTTGTAAATGAAAATAATTGGCACGATAAAGAAGACGTGACTAATGATTATAGAAGCGCGGAAACTCCATTTTTGGATTATAGCGGAGAAGCTGAATTAGGTAAAGTCATTTCACATTTTACAACAGAATATATCGATTCTTTTCGTGAAAAAATTATTTCAATTCTGATTTACTTAATTAAAATATAATAAAACAATTCGTTAAGCCGGGTGCACAGTACCTGTATACCTGCGGATGACACGACTCAATTTTTTCCCCATTCCACACGTTCACGTATACCGGTACGTATGTATCTGGCTTTAGTCTTTAATCCTTTATTTTATTTCAATTTAATAACATTTTTCCAAAAAATACGACAGAATAAATCTATCAGAAAATATAACAAATGCACATAAACAGTTCAAAAATCAAAAAAAATTTTAATCAATAAATATTTAATACAGTACTTTAACGTTTATTGATGTGTGTCAAAAAATACAGTAAGTCACGACAAATTCTCTCTTTCTCTCTAAAATTAAAAAAGAAACTCCAGCAACGAGTTGTTTAACTTTTCCGGCAAAATTTAAACTGCGCCTGTGGCGCCATCTATTACGATATTTTATTTTAAAAAGCTTTTATGTTTTTAAGTATTATAAAATGGCAAAAAGGTTAATTTTAGTGTAGGGATAGGTTTTATAAAACATTGTAAATGCTAATAACGAGTAAAATCGTCATTAATTAAGTCCTAACCTACTCGATACACACACCCCATTATCTTCCCACTCCATCGACCTTTAACCACCAAAATTTAATAGCATCGATTCCCCTAATAAACGAAAATCCCTGCAAAATTTCAGAAATTTTCGACAAAAAGCACAGGAGTTATTAAGCTTCAAACAGAGTGAATAAAGTCTTGTCCCCACACTAACATCCATACATACAGAAAACCCGAATTTGTTTGCATTTCTCGATATTTCAAGGTGTCCTGAGCACAAAAATGTAAAAATCTTGGGTTATCATTTTTTGAGCGATCGCCATACTTTTTCTCTGTTATATACGTATAATAGCCGGGGGAAAATTCACTCTAATTTAACTAATTCTTTCTATTTTAATTTATATTGTATTTGCCAATTTAGTAAAAACAACACTTAATTATTTACTTTTCACAAAAAACATTTTGTAAAAAGTTGCATTAATAAAGTATTATTATTTCTGTTACAGTAACAGAACTACCCGAAAAGTTTCGTACGGAAAAACCACCGAAAAATCATCACAATTCGAGAACGAGCAGCGAACATTCGGGTGAGTAGACTTAAATTGTTTAACCATAAATTTCCAGTGTTAACATTAAGATTCATTTGTACAGATGACGATCCCTGCGATACTTGGATCAACTGCAGGAACGAATTTCTTCAATTGTACCTTCGACAATTAAAATACCTGCCGAAATGTCCGTGTTTATATCCGGCGGATATTCTGTATAACGACAAGATATGGGACGTCACCACTTCAAAATACAACAGGTGGAGAGATGCGAGTGGAGATTCGGAAAAGTTATTCGTGTACAAACCCGGAGCGGTTTATTGTATCCGTTCTGTAGTAACCAGCGGGAAGACGGGTTTAGCCGCTCAACACTGTTGTTACGACCAAAATAGGAAGCTGTTAACGAGAGGGAAAGGAGCCGGAACTCCGAATTTAGTCAGTCCCGACGTATCCAAGCTTTTACATTACGAAGTGGACATTAAACCGTGGATCGTATGTAAAGGAGATTGGACTAGGTATGGACTTTAATCGTTTTTAATGGAGATTTACGTACTAATCGATTTTTTTTTCAGATATAATCGAGCACGTCCGCCGGATAATCGAATGAACTGTACGGAAAATCCGGACGACGAAGAGTACTCGATACAAGCGAAGAGAGCCAAGCACTATTAGCGCCATCTATCGATCGGCGGCGTAATTATAATATTTTTTTTCTGGACTTTTGTGTAATTTATTTATTTTCAAATTGAAAATCGCCGGGAAGTGCGATCTGTTTCTCTCAAAAAATATATCTGTACAGAGAAATTTATTAATTCTTGTTTAAAATAAACATTTTAAAATATTTTTTCGAGTCGATTTTCACGTATTTCCTTTCTGTTTTCCGAGACTAAATTTATTTAGTAAATAAATAAAAAAAAATAAAAAAAATGGAGTCTGGATCGGGACCGGGATTATTCTAAGTGTAAGATAAGAAGTGCGCAGAATCGGAAAACATCGATCAGCAACTGCAGCAGCATCGGGATCGGCGCCGCCTATCAAGGACGACTTTTCTGGTACGCTCGAAACTCTAACCAATCTGATATTTTGTTATTTTGTTTAAAATCGGACTTAGCAATATCGGAGCCATAGTGTTGGGAGAATCTCGTCACCGTGGCAAGATTGCCACCATCCCTACTACGAGCAGCAACATGAATACGGGAGGCGGAGGAGCGGGAGGGGGGATGATGATAGGAGGGATGCAAGGAGAAGGAGGCGAAATACGTTTCCTGGGAGAGCAAAACAAAACCAAGATATACAAAAGCAAAAAATACAGGAAAATCATTCGTTTAATGACAGTTATGGGTTACGTTTTTTCCGTTTCCTTAGCCGCCATCGTTTTGTCTCTGTATTACGTTCTGTTGTGGGATCCCGATATGAAGACTCCCAATCAGACTGCCACTTCTTCGCCCCCCTGTGCTGCCACTCAGAACGACAGAACGACATCCGATTTGAATCTGACACCTGCCACAGCCTCTACTCCTGCTGCCGCTAGTGCAAACTCCAAGGATACAAGTGCGGAATTTGGAAATTCCTCTTCGGATGATTGGTCAAATAACGGGACATCCGGATCTTCCGAAGTATACGCTTAACCAGATGGGTGAGTACGCTACTTCCTTATTTGGAGTTGTTTGCATTCGTCCACTTTGTTTACATTATTCGTTTTCTATCCGTTTGCCATTACGTGAATAAGCTTGCTTGCTTTTATATATATATCAACTTTCTCTAATTAATTGCTTCTATTTTCTTTTTTATATAATTGTTTTCCTCTCCATGCATTCGTGTTATACAGGAAAGTGTTGCGTAAATAAGAATTTTCCTTCATTTATTAGCTAAAATCATCAGTTTACCAAAAATAACCCAACAGAATAAGACTTAACGTTTTATAAACAATTCTTTCTTGGAAACATTCCAAATTGCAAACATCTTAATTCTGTTATATCCATTAGAAAGATTGGAAACACTTCTTAAATATTTATATTTTCTCTTAAAACAAAAGAGTGTAACTAGTTTTAATATTTTTTGAAATATTTTACTGTAACTATTCTTTTAGGAAACTTTTGAATGTGCAAGAAAACCGAAGTGAAGTAATGTATTTATTAGCTCTGCGGAAGACAGTACTTCACGGCTCTAGAAAGCATGAAGCTTCTATACTTAAGCTACAATGTAGGAGCCAAGTTGTGCCAAAACTTACGAGTCCGCACATGGATTCTATTGTAGATTAATTTAAGTCTAATGTAAGCTAATTTTGCAAATACCCAACTATGGAAATGTCCTTCTAATTTTACTCGGTTCTTGTAAAATTCCCAAGAGAGTGGCGAACTGTGGAGATGAATTATTATTTGTGAATAAATATTACAATATAATTTTCACACATTTGTCATTCCATAAGATTTTTTTATATATGTTATAAAATATTTTACTATGTTTAACTGTGCTCAATTGCTTTCTCTCATGTGGTTTTATATAATGAATGTTAATATTGAAAGCCACTGCCTTAAAAAAGTGTAATTTTAAAAATATTAATAATTAGGTGTTTGAAACAGAAAAGAAAACAGATTAAAAATTAATTAATCAATTGTTATAATTTGAAAACAATCATTATAAAATTACAATTTTCCTAGTAAAAAATAAATTATTTATGCAATTTATATATTAAAATTTACAAAAATTATTGTAATTCTTAAAATTATAATAAAATGCTTTTAAATATTGAAAAAATTAAAATTACTTACAAGTTAATAATAAAATATTTTTACCTTGCTTGATTATTACAAATTTCACTATTATCTACAAAAAATAGCTTCAAAATAATAGTTCTCAGCATAATTAAATTTCCATTGTATGCTTTATTTATTGTTGATAAAATTTCCTGCTAAATAGTAAAGTAGCATATTATTATTATTATTTTTAATTTCAGAAATGTATTTATACATTACTTCTTATTGAAAGCATTAATTCAAAGTATATTTGCCTACAGTAACAATGCAATGTGTATAAATGAATGTATTTTAATGTAAGGTAGGGTTTCTCAAACTGTTATGATCTAAGCGATTTAAATATTAGTAGATACATGTGTTTAATTTAATTAGAATTAACATAATCTAAATCAGCCTTTATAATAGGAACAGTAGATCAGTGAATTCTAAACAAATTATTACTGTAACCATATGCATTGTATAAATATGTCTTTCAAACCACTCTTGATGTTTTGTAGATAGAAGCATCCCTTCAGGAGTCACGCGTCATCATAAAGTTTGAGAATTCTTGACCAAAAATAATCAATGTTTATGTGTAAAGTAGTCAATGTGCCATAGTTTTATTAAAAAAAAGCTTCATCGGTGTTAAACAAATTATAAATAGAATTCTGACAATCTTAAAATAGCTGATGAAAATAATATATGACTAATATTTATTTAATTTAGCATTCTTTGTATAAAATTTCTTGATATTCAAAAGTTTAATCTTATATGGAAAGTTCAGAGATGTATTTTGTCTATGTAATTAGAAATGTGATGAAAACATGGCCTTGTTAAAAAATTAGAAAGTAAACTGTTTAAATCTTTATTGAAATTATTTTGTTTTTATATCAAAATGTTTCAGTTTTATATTGTACATATCTTTATAAACGTTCATGTTGTTAATTGTTATAAAAGAAAAATAAAAACAAGTTTAAATTATTTTTATTTTTCTTACCAAATTCACTTTTATCTTTATATTATTTAATATCAATAACTGTAGAAATTAAGTTTTAATTTATGTAAAATTACAAAATGTTTGTTCAACTTTACAATTTAAAAATTTGTAAAAAATTATAAAATTATTAGAAACAATGTATTTTACAAAAATATACATCTACTCTGTTAAACGTGTGATGTGTTCGTAGGCAGCTTTCAAGAGAAACACAAATGTGTGATTTTCAGTGAGACATCCAAGTTCTTCATTACTTAAAAATAATTCAATAGATGGAAGCAATTCAAATAAATCAGCCCCTGTAGAAAAATTATTTTTATGTTTATTAGATAAGATTACTACGAATTAAAAGAAAGAAAAAAAAAATAGACAAACCTTGCGTGAATGCTAATTCAACAGTTCGAAAAAAAATTGTGTCTTTGATAGATTCTAGAGGATTGTTTGTATCTAGATCTTCCCATCTGTATCAATAAACAATATTTAAGTTAAATGTGTTAAAATATTGTAATTAAAATAATGTGTTTAATTTTAAGTGCATTTTATATAAATAAATTTCAAAAGATATTTTGTCATTGATTTTTTTTAGTATATGAATAACAGATTTAATTAAACACACAAAATGGATAAATACAGTTGAAGATAAATTAATTTTGATCATTCATTTTATTATTAAAGTGTAAATTATTTTAAAATTTATACTCTAAATTCTCAAACATTCATTACATATCTGTTTTAAAGCAGCAATATAATTATGCTAAAAACGATATTTTTAATTTAAATTCAATAATTAAAAAAAAAATTAAATTAAAAAAACTACTTACTTATCCCTCAAAATTGCTCGAATCCAAATATGAAGCTTAATGCTTTCTATATCATTGGATGACTAATAAAAAAATATTTTATTAATTATTAAAAATTGACAAATTATTCTAACTATTCAAGACACTTATTTAATAAAAAATATCTTAAAATGTAATTCAATAAAAGTATATGTATATGCAGCAGTAAAAACACACTATCTTGAAATGATCATACAAGGACTTTTTTTTTACTCTTTCCGCCTTGTGGGCACTAAGAGAGACTTATTTAGCAAGCCCATTATGGGTTTGGCCAAGCCTGCAATGGGGCGGCCAGGTGCTGAGGGATGGGGCTGACATATCCGGTTGGACCACCCCCAAGAAATTCCTGGGAATTTTTTGATCCGTCTGGATTCGATCACGGGTCCCCAGGAGTGGTAGGCTGCCACCTTGACTGCTTGGCCATCCGCCCATCATCATACAAGGACTAGACCTAAGCTGTCGACTTATGAAAAACAGAAAAATATGACAGTCTCCATATATACTTCATATGCAATGTCTATTTTTCTATACAAAAATACAATATAGTACTATAAAAGATCTTATTCTGTACAGGACTGTACTATTGTAAATCAAAATTACAATATGGATATACACTTTCACTTTTTTCAAAAAACTAGTTATATGTAATGAAATAACCCACAAAAATACCCAAACTAGTAAAATTATTTAATAATATGAACGTTTTCATTCATTACCCACAAATACAAGTTATTTCATTACAATACATACAGAAATAAACATATAAGACTATAAATTTCAATTATTGAACAGAAAAGAATAAGTTAATTGTTATATGTCTTTTTCTGCTGTGAAAATTTGTCCTCTATTGCCAAAATATCAATCAACATACAAGGGTATTAAATTTCCTCTATTTTTGGAGGGATGGAATAATTATCTATAATCAATAATATGGACCTTGTCTTTTTGATGCATATTCTTGTCAATACTTCTATCCTATTCTCCGAATACTGGCTTGTCATCCATGCTGATTGATTTGCTTTCCAAATTATAGGCATCTTCATGCTTTTGAAGGCATGTGCTTTACACATTTCAAAAGCATGAATATATCCAATACACAGAAATATATCCAATTAAAATTACAAAGTTAAAATTGGAACTGGCGGATCTTACAGATGTCTTTGTTTTTCTTTCCATCTGGGGATTTTCAGGCTTTATATCTACTGAGGAAAATGTGCTGATAAATGTAGATTGTTGTAGCTTCCCTCTGGTGACAAATCTTTGCAGAAGTTTCAATTGTAGAATTTCGTCGGATGGCAATTTTACAAATGTTAATTTGAAGATATGGTCTGTCCAAAATTGATAACCACCATTTATTCACTTCTTGTGTTCAAACAACTGATGACCCGACCTTTTTTTAATTGGATATTTTTCTGTTTTTTAAAGGAATGTTTTTAAACTTGACAGCCAAGCAGCCTAAAAAGAAAGGTCAGGTCTTCAATTGTTTGTATTCTGGAACACAAGAAGTGAATAAATGATGGTTACCAATTTTGGACAGACTGTGTCTTCAAATTAACTTTGGTAAAATTGCCATCTGACAAAATTCTACAATAAACTGATATATTTATAGTATTCTTATTAATAGATATTAAACAAAAATTTGTTACAATTTGTTCATTTCTTTTATTTATTAAATAGGAATACTTTACATTGCCAAACTATTTACTTGTAACTGGTAAAGTTAACAAAAAAAATGTTTGTACTTTCATTCTTATGCAAAACAAAAACAATTTTTAATTAAGTTAACAGCATCAAGAATGCAACCAAGAATTCTTTCATCTATTTCTTGTTCACAACTTATTGGTACATTTTTTTAATAAAAAAATTTTCTTTCTTTCTTCTCAAGTTGCTATCAAATTTTTCAAAATCATCTAATTCAAACAATTTTGATAATTTTGTCTTAACATTAAAAAAAAAATCAATAAATCAATTATGCCAAGTATTAATTTTTTACATTTGAATTACGAATATTAAAAGTGATTAAATAAAGTTTCAAGATATTTATAAATAATTTTTCTTCTTCTAGTGTAAATGTATGATTTGGAAAAAAACGGGTTTTTATGGATTAACCCCCCCTGCATTTTGCAGAAATTTGCCAAATGTGAGGAGATATTGTGATTTAAGAGTAAAATTGAAACATTGTTTACTTTGTTTTTGATCATTTCAGTCATTTATTACATCACAGCCTACTTATATGCGTATGCACTTATGGTAGGGATGAGTCTGGGTTTTTCTTAATTGCAACCAAGACGGTTGCAATTAAGAAAAACCCAAGTTTTGAAATAAGAATCCATTTTTTCATTTCAAAACTCTTTTTGGCATTATTCAACAAGTGAAATTTCATGTCAGCTTGAATTAAAATGAAATTTTTACTTGAAAATACATACATATTTTTATGTGTTTTCAAGAAAAAAATCTTTTTGCAAAAAATTGATACATTTCTTTAAATATTTCAGAAAAGATTTTTCCATTTTTGGATATGATAAAGTCTGTTAATTAGCACCCTGTGCTAAAAATAGATCATTCATGGTGTCGGCAACTACTTATGTTGATTAATAGAAATAAAATTTATTACATCAAGTTTATAATTGTATACATTATTCTATGATAATGAAACCTTCTTAAACTAAAACATTTTTTTTTAATTAAAAAAGTGTTTGTGTTAATTTATTGGTTTAGTTTTGCATGGCAAATAAACAATAGGTCTATTTAATTATTAAATGATTGAATTTTCCAAACAGTGTAGTGATAATCATTAATTCATTCATAAATTGTTGTTTTGTTTTGCATGCAATAATTTTTTGGTTCAATAAAATATTCTGCACCCCCGAAGCACCTATTCAAAAAATCAAAATCAAAATTTATTTCAAAACAACCAAAATGATTACCCAAAAATATTATAATTGTACTTTTTGCTAATTTCATTATATTAAAGCATTTACAGTACTTTTTATCAGTGTTTCTTTCAGAAAACATTTTCTCGGAGGGTAGTTTCCTGATCTGAGGAGGTGACAAATACAATTTATATAGACATACAGGATAACCCATATTAATCAATTCACTGAAATATCTCAAAAAATATGCACTTTACAAAAAATCACTGAACCAAAAATGTTAGACTTCTATGGGGCTGTAAGATGGGGCTATCCATTTCATCATGGATGGCACTACAATTGGTTTGTTTGTTTGTTAAGTTATGGCACTTGGGTGACCTGCCTTCCAGGAGGTCTTTTTAAGAAAAACTGGCCTCTATTAAGGCATTACAGACATGAAGAAAACATGGAAAACTCCACATGGCTGGCCCATCTAAGCAAGGTGCGAATCCACACTGAACTCCCAGTGTTCAGGTACGAAGACCACTTGGCCACCGGTGGGCATGCTACAATTGGTGAAAATGGAGTTAACTTTATTTTCTTAAATTGAAACCCACATTTTTAACCTGCATATTATGACTCTACATCAAAAACAAATTTATCTAAAACATTTTTTTGAAAGATGCACTTATCAAAAGTTATGAGCATTTAAAGCAGGGGTGTCAAACTCAAACTCCTTAAGTGCCAATTTTTTGTCTCAAGTATGATAGTGGGCCAGATTAAAAATAAAATGCAAATGTAATACGAAGTATAAATAAGTATACAAAGAATGATTTTATTAAAGAAAAAAAATTACAATTTTTTTAAGTAGAAACGTATTAAGCCAAAATATTATTTTGAGTATCCAGAAACTCAACTTCTTCTACGCTTCATTAACTCCTCGATGTTTGGTGTCAACGATGTTGTATTGATTTTCAAAATGGAATGAAGATGTTCATTCCATTCACATCTGTAAGTCTTGAATGGTATTTACATGTATTAATCTTCATTGTTGAAAACAACTGTTCACACACATATGAACTTCCAAACATGCATAAAATGCACGCAGCATGGTTCCTTAAGTTGGGATAGCTATTTTGATTTTTGAAGTACTTTGTATGAAATGCCAAAATGTCAACTTCATTGAACTTGCTTTTTAAAGCAATATCACACTGCAAATCTATTAGTTCCATTTGCAAGTAAGTCAATGCTTTACCAACATTGAACGTAAACAGATCATTAAAAAGAGGAAAGTCGTAGGTATTGAGCTTGAGAAAATCTGCAAAACGACTATCAAATTCAGCAAGAAGATCAAGCAAATAATAAGAAAAATTTGCTAATTTATCTGCATTGTACATGCTGATTTCATGAATGCTAGGGAAATGGTCAAGTTTTTGTTCTTGCAGCTGCGATTCCCACAACTATAATTTTATTTTGAAAGCTTGAACACTTGAGTACAGTTGCATAACAATTACATTTTTCCCTTAAAGTTTAATGTTCAAATTATTCAAGTGTTCCATCATATCTACAAAGAATGCAAAGTCAAGCCACCATTCATCACTGTGTTCCATCGGTTTGCCCTTTTGAGCCGTAAACATAACATGTTTACACAATTCGAAAAATCATTTAAGCATTGATCCATGACTAAGTCACCGTACTTCTGCAAAGTAGGGAATATCTGAACATTTTTCATCAAAATCATTTAAAAATTGTGTGAATTGGCGGTGATTTAGTCCTCTACTTTTAATAAAATTAACTGTTTTAATTATGGGATTCATTACATGATCCATTTTCAGCACTTTAGAGGCCAAGACTTCTTGATGTACAATACAGTGAATTCCAATGAATTTGGAATTCACTGTATTGTACATCATTTCATTTAAAATTTCATTTAAAATTTTGTTACATATTTTTGTAACAACACCAGCATTTTTACCGACCATAGATGGTGACCCATCTGTGGTAATACTGAAGAATTTACTCCAAGTCATAATTTGGTAATAATTGCTCAATTGCTGAGTAAATATCTTGAGCTGTGGTAGTACTCTTCAATGGTATGCACTGCAGCAACTCTTCTGTGATGTTAAAATCTTCATTAATTCCACGAATAAATACAGCAAATTGTGATGTATCGCTGATATCTGTACTTTCATCGGCTGCTAAGGAATACAAGATAAATTCTTTAATTTTATGTTTAAGTTGAAAGTACAAATTTTCTGCCAATTCATTTACTCTGGAAGCAATTGTATTTCTAGTCAGGGGTAGTTCTTGAATAACTGTGATGGAATGAAATGTCGGCCACATCTAGCATACATTCTTTTAAAAATTTGCCATCACTAAAAGCTTTTGATTTTTTTTGCAATCTTTAGTGCAATCAAATAACTAGCTTTCAACACATTCTCACTGTCAGTTTTTGATTTTTTAAAAAATGATTGCTGCCCCATAAGTTTAGTTTTCAAAGATGCAAGTTTTTCTTGCCTAATTTCGTTGGTAAATAACTCAAACTTGTCTTCATGATTGTCTTTATGTAAATTGTCTTTATGATTCATTTCATAGTGTCTTTTCACATTAAATTCTTTACAAATGGCAATAATCTTATTGCAAATCAAACAAAGTGGTTTACCATTCCATTCAATAAAAAATACCAAATTTCCCACTTTGGCTGGAAAAATTGGCACTTACTATCAACTTTTCTTTTTACTGACATTATTTATTGAAAATTTTTAACCATTGCAGTTTATTTGACCAAACTCACTCACCAATAAGAAAACGCAACAAAGTCTCTAATTACGGAAGTGTCTTGAATACTGAACAACGTTGCCAGATTATTTTAGCTTTTGTGGACAAAAATTTTCTAAAAAGTAGCCCAAAAGTGTCCGAATCAAAAAATTAATTTTTAATAACCCAAGATTTGACAACCAAATAAAAAAAACAACATTAGTACTTTTCCAGCAAAAATAAATAGTCTTGTTTAGATGGACTTTGAAGTTCAAAAGATGAAATAGAGAAAACATAATGTAAACAAGAAATTAAACACAAAAATAAATCAAATAAAATTAATATCTCTAAGTAATATGAATAAAATAAAAATAATAATAATTGACTTCAACAATTTTGTTTATAAAGTATTATTTGTTTAAATACAAAATATCACATTTTCTTAAGTATCAACATAATAAAAAGTAAACAAATAGTATTATTGAATTAATGTCGGGGGCCGCAACTAATTGCCTCGAGGGCCATGGGCCGTATATTTGACATCCCTGATTTAAAGTTTTATGTGATCACTGTATAGTTTACTCACGAATGTGTGAAGGGATATAGGTTTTCCTAATTTGACTTTAAAGACAATGGGCCATCAGTGGTATTGGAGTTATAAGTATTCTGATTTTATTGATGCTGAGTTGATTTTGTGAAATTAATTAAAAAAAAAGAAGAAAATTGCTAAAAAAAATCATTAGGAAACTATTTTGAAGAATCATTCTTTTTCTTCAAATAACAAACTGATACAAAAACTAGTCCACGGTATATTAAAGCCATCAACTTGTGGCAAAGAGATGTGGATTTTGATTTGACCAAATATTCACAGATGAATGACAATTTAAATGAATGCTACTTACTTTCCTTCACTTAGAATAACAATTCACATTTAAATGTTGTAGGCAAAACTTGTTGTTATCGTTTTTAGGTGTATGATTGAATGTAATTTTGTTTTTGTTTGAGAAAATGCATATTATTCAACTGTGGAATGAACTCAGACTCAATGTAGAGGATGAGATTTTGGTTGTGACTGTTGCAATGTTAGTGTCAAAAAATAAGAGATTGGTTGCATCCAATAAATACTGACAGATCAGTATTTAGTGAATTTCATCAACTAATGCCTCAACTTCTGGCCAATGAAAAGAGCAAGAGCAATGCATACAATGCTTCTGATGGCTGATGAAAATCTATACAGTTTGATCTGCATTTTAACACATGTAACATGTGGCTGATGCTCTCTGTTATCAGCATACGTCAGCAGACATCAGCATAATGTAAATGCTCTGATAAAGGAAAACTGACTCATGCATCTTTATTCAAATTTAATAAAGATGAAAATTCTTTAACATACAATATAATTTCAAAATAAAAGTACGTAAATCTTTAGTTAGGATTGATGAGAATATTAATACATATAACAATTGCAATAAATAATGATAAATATAATGTACATAGTATATTATATGTAAAAAAAAAAAAATGAATGAAATCTTAAAAGAATTTTTGACAAATTTGAATACTCTTCCTAAAGTTGAAAAGTTACTAAAAATCATTTTTAAATTGGAAATATAATTTATCACATATAAAAACTAGACTGTTTAAACAGGTGGACTACCTTTCGCATGGAAATTCTACCTAAAAGAAAAACTAAAACACAAAAATTCTTAGCCCACATCTGCCCTATACATTTCTGTGTATTTGTTTCATTTCATCTTATTTTATTTTACATGTGTTATTTTATTTTATTATTTACATTGTTATTATATTAGTTCATTTAGTATATTTTGTTTTATTTTATTATTTATTTGTTAATTTATCTAGTATTTTGTTTTAAATTTAAATGTAAAAGTGTTTGAATGTTCTGTCATTTAAATGTTATGTTAAATATGTTCAAATTTCTATTGCATCTGAAGATGGCCCATCATATTGGGTTGAAAACATTAATGTCTGTTAAATAAACAGTTCTCAGCATTAGGTGTTGGATGATTCATTAAGTAAAAAACTAGAATTTTACCATATTAATGTTTCTAGACAAGTTAACTCATGTATTGATAGAGTTAATATAAAATTTTTATAATTTGCATATTATGTAACAAATTTATTTGCTCTCTGTTAAATAGCATATTTCCTGTAAATTAAATGGCCTTTATAGACACAATGGTTTCTATAAAGACACTGCATGCATAGTCTACAGTAGTCTTTTCAAACTTTTCTAGCAAGAGACAGAGTTTTCAATAATTTTTCTCGAGTCTTATCTCAAATGTATAAATATGTTGAAAAAATTTCTAATCACAACTAACATCTTTTTTGCACAATATTAAATAATAAGATATTTTCTTTATGTAATACTAATTCTAAAAATATGAAATTTATTATTTTTTTACTATTCTGTATTATAACTTTTAAAATTTTTACAGTCTGGTATTTTTCCATAGACTGATACTAAATCATGGACCATGCTTTTTGAAACATAGATTTACAACTTATTTCATGATCACAACTTCCAATCATATACAGTATTTAATACTATCATAAATGTTAACAACAAATTTGAATATATTACTTATTTTATAAAATCTCAGAATTTAATTAATTCTCATATTTAAAATTACCTGAAAAAGTTTATAATTGGATGTAACCTAATATATGCAAATAATAAAAAGATAAAACTTATACTCTATAAAATTTTGATCAGAGATCACTAACTTTGTTGCATTCAAAAGTTACAATGAACAGTATTTTTTACTACTCTTTTATTGTTATTTGAGTAAATCCCAACTTTTAGACCATAAACTATTTCTATTAACCCATATTATGATAGCTAAGTGGCCAGGTCATAAGATATAGGCTTACTACTTTGAGAAACCCAGAGTTCAAGTCTGTATCAGGAACCCTAACAATTTCATAGATAAACTGTTCTTCACTATCTGGCTGATCCCATTGTGGCCTAGTTAAACTTATGATGGGTTTGATTAAAAAGATGTCTTAGAGCTCACAGGTGCAAAAAGATTTCAAAAATAAAAAAATCCGTATTATTTTTATTATTTCAAATAAAGTTTTTATCATTTGAAATTATAAAAATAATATGGATTTTTTAAAGTTATAGGAATATGTAAAATAAATCTAAGTGCATATTGGAAAAAATTCAGTCAATAACAAGAGTACTTACCGAAATTACAAATGAAACTAAATCCAAAGCTTTCTTAAAATCATATTCATTTGCACCAGAGTTCTCATCACATACATACATCTATAAATATTTTTAATTTATGCGAGGAAGTCTAAATTTTTTTCGGTATTTGATAAAAACTTAATGCAGTGACACACTAGGCGATTTTTGTGGGAGACGTCACCNCTATAAGTTCTTTTGGAGTTAATACTCTCATCCTATCAGGATCAAGATCAAATGCCTAAAATAATTATTTAGAAAGTTCTATAAATATTTATAAGAATAATAAACGTAATTTAATACTGATAGCAAAAATATATTACCTTTATTACATTTTGTGGTAAAGTTTCTTGATATAAAATTAAATCTTGGTCCATATTTATTGCTATGAAGTAGAAATTTACATATCAGTATTTTGATTAAAAGTTAGGTCATAAAAAACTTATTAATTTTGTAAAATTTCAAATGTAAAACTAAACATTAAAATAATATTAATACATTATTTGGAAAATAATTTCCAGTTTAGAAAGAAATAAATCATTTAATAATGAATTACATCATGAGAAATGAATTAAAACTAAACAAAATAAATCATAATCATCAAACAATTTAAATAAATACATATAAACCTCTATAAATACATATATACAAAATAAACCTCTTAAACCCAATATTATTAATCAAAGCCAAACAATTGCTAACATAAGTACTAAGTTATTTTTGTACAACTATTAATAAATAAATTATTAAGTAATTTGATATTAGAGGTAGGCATCAGGCACCATCTCTTATTAAATTTAATAATTATAATACATTAATATTTTGTTAAATAATTTAGAATATTCTGGAAGAATAGGATCAGCCCAAAGCAAGACTCAAACCCGAAACTCCTCCTTATTGTGTGGATGCATTGCTAGTTACGTTATCCAGACACAGCAATTCTTCACTTCTAGACATATTTAATTCTTGATATAACCATCCACAGTTACTCTCAGACATAATTACTATAAAATACAATAAAAATATTTAAGTAGCACAAAAATAACAGGACACATTATGGCAATTGTTTGGCTGTAATATAAATAAATCTGTCAATACTCATAATATTCAATACAGTAATACCCCGAACTTACGCGATAGGTGGGACCAAACGATAACCGCGTAAGTCAAATTCGCATAAGTCGGGGTATAATTTCCCAATCTGTGTAAAATCCAAGTCAGATGTATGTAAGCTAATGAATGTTCTCATTAATCTTGTCTCGTCTTTTGATTCGTTTACAGTTACAAAAAATCACCACATAGATGTCTCTCAAGTCTCCGTAGATATAACAAACACAGAAATAAATAACACAAAATAAATTGAAGTTATGTGTCGATTCCACGCGACATGTCCAAATATGTAAGCTAAACAATAGTGTGGGGGGAGTCAGTAATCAAGAGTTGCGTGGCACTCAAACAAGAGACGAATCGACGAAATTTGAAAATCGCGTAACTTCGGGTTTGTGTAAGTTGAGGTATTACTGTATTACAAAAAATAGCTATTTTTCTGTATTTATCGAGTCATATTATATCTTAATTAATTAATTAAATTTAATTAATGATTTAAACTTAATACATACCAGCTAATTGCACATCTTTGATATCTGGACTTTCATTACTTGTTAAAGCTGCTAATTTACTAAGACTAAGAAGTGTCTGAAAGATGGTTAAAATTTACTTATGTTTATAATCAAAGAAGCATCACAAATATGTATAATATATTAATGAAAAATGAATATTTTGATTACTTATTCCATAAAAATTTGGGAAGTCTGATTTATTTCAAAAAAACTTAGTACCATAATCAATATTCCAAAATAAAATGTTAAGTTACAGAAATCAAAATACCTATTGAAAAATAAATGTTTCTGGACTGCAGTAGAGCGTCATTTATCCGAAAGCTGGTTATCTGAAACGTCCGTTATCCGAAAGCATTCCAGTCAGCAAATTTAAATTTTCGCTAGTGCTGTGGCGTTGCAATTCGGCTATTTTTCGGGCTACTCAAATATTTTACGTTTTTGATACTAAATTAACATCTGAAGTATAATTTTTTATTGTTTTTATATTTTTCAATAAATTTATTTTGTTTGTACAAAATAAAAAAATAATTTTTAACGATACAATAGTCTTTGTTAGGCTTAACATCGACGAAAATTCAACGCGAAGCGACATGCAACGGATAAAAATTTCAATATCGGATACGTTAAACTATTTTTTCGTGGATAATCGGTTATACGAAATATCAGTTATCCGAACAACCCCAGTCCCCAATTGATTCAGATAATCGACGCTCTACTGTATATATTTTAACCTCTTCAAGTCATCTGTGATTCATATTTATTTTTTTTTTGGAATCTCTTTTCTTCATTTCTACATCTTCATCGGTATGGCCAAATTTTTGTGTCTGGAAGAGGAGGCAGACATCGAAGAAATTTTTCAGATGTTCTATCGGATGACGAGAATACTATTTTATCTTCCTCCGAATCCATTTGTCTGACAAGGAAATGTTTGGCATGGGACATATTATTCCCAATCGATCTAGTACAGGATCCAGTGGATTGCATGGACTTTCGTTTGAATCGAAGATGCATCTACTTTCAATCCGAATCAGTGGGGTTATAACAAAAATGAATTTTCGTCCAGCAGTATTTTCGTTCTATCGTTTACTTACAAACGGCAATATCTAAACAACAGTGCATGAAACGTATAATACTTTCTGCATTAAAGAAAAAGCATTACTTTCATTCAACAAATCACTGAGAAAGGAAGCATTTGGTGTGATGTGGACGGTATTTGTTTTTTCAGTTCCATATACCGGTAATAAATTAAATTTNGTACAGACAAATATGGGGCCTGTAATGATGGTGCCACCTGTGTCCAAATGGCGGACAATGATATAGTCAGCTATGTGTGTGTGTGTGTGTGTGTACTTAATCAGAAATACAGTGAGTAATTGGTTAACAAACATAATCCATTCCAAGATTTTGTTTGCTATGCGAACTGTTCATTAACTGATTATCAATTTACCATAGGTTTTTATGGGAATTTGATTAATTCATTCTGAAGGACCCAAAAAATAAAAAATATATACTTTTTTACTAGATTTATTTATATGTAACTAGCAGATAAGCCTGGTGTTGCTCGGGCAAAAGGTAATGATAGCAAAGATTAAGATTATTACATTACAGCCAATCTTACCCATTTTCACAGAATGCAAGAATTAGGTTTCTGTTTCCAGACTAATTAGAAAATTTTTAGATGAGTCTAAAAATACGAGGGTAGGCTGAAAAGTAATGCACACATGCTTGTAGAGCATGAACGAAATGATTTTCAGAAGTGCACCAGGTGGAATATGAAAGTAACATTCCTCCTCTATGCGCATGCACAGTTTGAGGTTGTTATGTTCAGTCAATATATTTTGAGAAGCAGAAATATGGAGATGTGTTCTAGTGCTATGTCAACGCGAGTTAAACAGCATGCTGTTATTGAATTTTTAACTGCTGAAAAAGTGACTCCTACTGAGATTCATCGTCGTTTAAAGGCTGTTTATGGTGATGATGCTGTTGATAGGTCTACTGTAAATTGATAAATAATAAAATTTTATGATTGCGAGCCTGGAAAAGCAATAATTGTTGATGAAACATGCAGCAGACATCCGATCACTGCCATAGATGATTACCGTTGCCCTTCATTGCAATGTTTAATTCTTCTCAGTACATACAGACTCTAAAACACCTCCGACATGTTAGAGGCAGCCTGGTGCCAATAATCTTGCAACATGACAATGCTCATCCACACACCTTGCGTGCAACTGGAAAGGCTCTGCAAAACCTGAAGTTTGAACCAATTCCACACCCTCCTTATTCCCCTGATCTTGCACCTTGCAACTTTTATTTTTTTCCTCTACTCAAGAGAGACCTCAAGGGTGATCATTACACCTTGGACAATGAGGTCAAGTCCTGGATTCGAGAAAAGTCAAAAGAATTTTTCAGTGACAGAATGAAAAAACTTGTTATACGTTGGGAGAAATGTGTTAGCCTTAACGGTGACTATGTTGAAAAATAAATACAGTAGAGCGTCGTTTATCCGAATCAATTGGGGACTGGGGTTGTTCGGATAACTTATTTTTTGGATAATTGATTATGTACGAAAAAATATATTAACCTATCCCACGTTGAAATTTTTCTCCGTTGCATGTCGCTTCACATTGAATTTTCGTCAATGTTAAACCTAACAAAAACTTTTTAAAATAATAATCATGGCTATTGTATCGCTAAAAATTATTTTTTTATTTTGTACAAACAAAATAAATTTATTGAGAAATATAAAAACCAAAAAATATATACTTTAGAAGTTGATCAAGTATCAAAAACGTTTGATTCAGCACAACACAGTCCTCAGAAAAACACCACACAAAAGTGCCAGTGCTGCCAGCTAAAACACACACACCAACAAAAAAAATATTGGAGTAGCCCAAGATATAGCCAAAGATTGCAGCGCCACAGCACTAGTGAAAATTTAAATTTGCCTACTGGAATGCTTTTGGTTAACTGAAGTTTCGGATAACCGACTTTTGGATAAACGATGCTCTACTGTATATGATTTTGAAGCTTAAGAATTGTACTTTAATGTACTTTTTGCCCGATCTTGCTATTTGTTTTTGTTCAGGTTCTACAAGCACGTGTGCATTACTTTTCAGCCTACCCATGTATGTTTGATTTTCTGCAAAAACAAAAAAAACCCACCTCTGCGCCTGTAAATCTTGCACGTTGCTTTCTCTTAACACTTCCATTGTTAACATTTCCATTCTTAACACTTTCATTGTTGAAGCCTTAATCCTGTCCCTTTCCCCGTGGGGGGATTTTCAAAAAATCCCTTCTTAGTGTACATTCTCATGACATACCCTAACTGTGTACCAAATTTCAAGTTTCAACAAGTGTGCTGAAATGCTCACAATGAAATGCTCGTATACATGTGCACCACCTATCGTAGGATAAATGTACTATCCATACGTTTCTATATTCAACGGTTGACTCAACAGTGAATTTTCCGTTGAGTCCCTCCGTTGAACGATCTGACGTCACGTTTTGCAGAAAAAAGAAACGCTTTCGTTGAGAGGTCGCTTTTCAAGATGGCTGACTTAAGTAACGAGAAGGTGGCGATTGTGACTGTTTTGTTAATAATTAAAGTAACTCGCTTAACCATTATTCGAATAAATCCTTTTATTCAAATGAACCCATATCTGTATCATTTTTTTTGTATACTGGGTCTTTTTTTAATTAATAATTTTAATTAATTTCTTGAATATTTATATCATTAGGAAGACTTAGCGGGCCAAATATCGATCGTAATCAATTTTGGACAAATGAAAAAATCTTAATATTTCAATATTGACCAAATTATCCAACATAATCGTGCAATCACGTGTTTTATCATATACAGATTGCTCATTAATCTGTCCGCTATTACAGCATCCACAGCAGCGAATGGATAGTTTCTATAAGCGAAATTTACTTTTTCGTGGAAGCCGCCATGTTAGTTTGTTGACTACTCAACGGTCTTTCAGGTCGTTGAAACCGTTGAGCTCAACGGTGAAACAGCGCAGACGTCACTAGTCTCAACGGAGAACTCAACGGTCCATTTAGAAACGTTGTTCTCTCACCGTTGAGTCAACTGTTGAATATAGAAACGTACGGCATGCCAGAAACCATCACAGGAGTGTATTAAACAACTTCCCAAAGTTTCATGGCAATCAGATAAATGGTGTAGTAATGCATGAAGGACAGACATACATTCGTTTTTATATATATAGATAAAAATACACATATACACAGTCTTGCATTTTTATTAGTCATGTTTTTCCGTTTGTGGGGGATTAAAGAATCTGTCCAATGTCAATTGTTTTTCTCTCTCCTTCAGGATTTTTCAGAAGTAATTAATAACATTGTAATTGTAGAGATCCCCAAGCCTATTAAACTCAACCTGGTTTGGATGCCATTCTAAGACTGTTGTTCTGACATCCTCCCACTTCTTCAAAAAATGTTTAATAGCAGATATCGACATTAATCCTCTTTTTCAGAAGAAAACATATCTCGCCGAGTTTCTTGGTGTTCTTCATTCAACAGTTCTTGGCATTCTTCTGTCATCATATCAGTTTCAGGTTCTATTATGAGCTCTTCAATGTTCTTTATTTCTCAGATGTAATTTTTGTTACTCCTTAAGCTGCTTGAGTCTTCTTGATTATACTGTATCCTTCTTAGATGATATTGAACTGTGGCCTACTGTAGACCTGTTCAAGCCATACTGCCCAGCAACATCAGATATCTTCTGCCCAAGATGCAAGAAGAAAACAACTGTCGCAAAAAGCCACACGACAAACAGCTAGCTCCCGCCGCTGCAATCACTGAAAGGTCCCAGAAACTGTCCTTAATATTCCAAAAAAGGGCCACCAAAATCTTGTACACTCAGTAGTGTTCAAATCAGAATCCGTTATAAAAGTACTCGGAAAACAAACCAGAGCCCGCCACACGCAAAACGCCGGACCGTCTAGGACTCGCTGAGTTGCTAGACCTACCACGTGGCTAGACCTACCACGTGGCGAAGAAACAATCCAGTGGAAACAATTTTAACATCTTGACCTGCTATTAAATTAAGGCTGTGTACACACTAGGCGTTTTTAAACGCATGTCGAACGCCGAGCTAACGCGCGTTAGCTCGGCGTTCGACGAGCGTTTAGCGGAGCGTGCGCACTGGCTCGGTTTGGAAATGGATGTGGAAGTGATTGCTTGTGTGTGGCTCCTCTATCGTCGCTATAAAAGACGACGGCAGAGGCAAAGAGAATTTTGGGTGCACCCAATATTACGAGATAGACTGACGCATGAAATGTTTGCAACGTTGTATCCAAAACTAAGACAAAATAAATTCAAGTTTTTTAATTCTTTTAAAATATCTATAAAATCCTTTGACGATGGTTGGTCTCTTTTAGATTTCATCAATAAATAGATAAGTATCAAAATGATCGTTCTCCATTTCAGCACATATATCTCAAAGCGCTCGGCTGACGCCCGCAAAACGCGCGATCGAATGTACAGTAACATGGCAGCACATATATCTCAAAG
The DNA here is from genome assembly GCF_000671375.1 of Centruroides sculpturatus. Taxonomy (NCBI): domain Eukaryota; kingdom Metazoa; phylum Arthropoda; class Arachnida; order Scorpiones; family Buthidae; genus Centruroides; species Centruroides sculpturatus. Next base: position 75,100 of record NW_019385513.1, on the reverse strand, counting down.
CGCTCGGCTGACGCCTGCAAAACGCACGATCGAATATACAGTAACATGGCAGCACATATATCTCAAAGAGCTCGGCTAACGCCCGCAAAACGCGCGTTTAACGCGCGCTTGGCCAAAAGCGTGTGTTTGAGTGTGTACGCCTACATAGAACTCTTGGTTCTTTAAAACGCACATTTAACGCGCATTGAAAAACGCCTAGTGTGTACAGGCTCTAAGTTTTTGCACAAGACAAAAATGAATATGATGCATGTATTTGGTAATTTATCAAAGATCAGGAAAATGAGATAAGTAATAATATAAAAACATCAACTATTCTGAGCCACACTTGCATTTTATGTCTCATTTTATGAATTTCATGATGAAACAATATTAATTTTAAAAAGAGAAGACATAACATCTACTGAACTTTGTAATGTTATGAGCAATTTAAAAAGAACTTAGAGTCGTATCTTAATAATCAAATACATACCTTTTTTTTATTTAAGTAACGATGTTCATTATTAGCCAAATTTTTTAAAGTACGATGAGCCAATTCATACTGTTTAGTATTTATGTAATGAATCCAACTTAAGTTGTCATGGCCTTTCAAAAATTGGGTCAATGCATTATGCTGTGAAGGTGGCTGTAATAACAATTTACTGTGTTTTCCTATATTAAACAGAAAATAAAGTTTTACTTCAAATCATTCAATTTTGTAAAACTAATTTATGATTTGTATAGTACTAACTAATCATTATTATTGTAATATAATATAACATAAATATATAAGAGGAAATGAGCAATATAAGGCAATTTTACAGAAGGTAATTCTCATTACAAAAATACAGATACAAAAACAAATTGCTTTACATTATTCATTTCTTCTTGTGATGTTTTTATGTATGATTCTTCTCATAATCTCTTTTTATGAAGTGTTTGTTTTATAAAAGGAAATCAACTGCAACTATTACAAGATAAGTATGCATGTATAACTAAGCTATATGTTTTCAATGACAAGTTCATTGAATATACAATATACAATTATGCAGGTTAGGTAATGATTTTTTGTTTTAGAAATTTTCTACAGGCTATAAGCCATTGTGGGATATATGCACAAATTACAGTAATTTTCTGATTGAATAATATGTTCTAAAAATTTTCTACATTATAATTTAGACCATAAATAGACTTGCTGCCACCTGATTTTAGCAAAATTAATTAATAATACGTATGGGCTATTGTGATATTTTTACTTTCTAATGTGTGAATTGCTATTTTACATTTTTGGTGTAACTAATCCTTTATCTTATTTCTATAATGCACGGTGTTCCAAAAGTCCACATACAACTTTATACTTCAATAACTGAAGATGTATAAATATTAAAACTATGTAGTAAATAATATTTGAGATCCCAACATTTAAATTTTATTATGTAATAAGTTTATTAACATAATACTAAATTATTTTAATTTTTGAATCTCAATAATGACCCCAAATGATGACATTCAAAAATAAAGTAAACTGGAAGCTTTTGCTTGCAGAATTAAAATCAACAACACTTGTTAGAGCAGCATATACTATTCATTATGGCATGTTTATTATACTTTTAACATTTGTATATACTTAATTACTGAATTGTAAAACTAAATAGATTTTTAAAACACCCTGTATAATAACAAATTTATAATAATTATTTTGAAATAAATAACAAATGTGACTTGTAATATAAAAAATTCTTACCTTCATCTAAATACCATTTGAACACAAAATCAGAAAAACCCTAAAATAAAAATTAATATTAATTATTATCTGAAATGTATCTTGAGTTTTAAATGTATCAATTTTATAATTTCATAAAATCTATTTATATTTAAAATTCCATTTAAAACATATTTTTATTGAATATAATGAGAATTCTAAATTTGAACATACAAACCTTGATACATCAAACCAATATTAAAAAGGACAAAAAATATTTATTTTAAGAAATTTGTTATATCATAGATTATGATGTAAAATAAATTTGAATAAATTACTTTTATAAAATAAAGTATTGTCAATTTGTTAAAATTTAAATATGTATATTTTGGTATGTATGCTAAAAAAATTGATCTTGAGTATTATTATTCAGCACATGGAAAAACAATTAGATGTTGAAGAATTAAAGCTGATGCTAACAATACTTATTCTTAAAATCTTTAACATTAGGTAAAAATTATATCCTACTGAATTTCAGAACAACTACAAACATTCTTCAGAGACTAAAAAACTGTTTATGTAGAAACCATTTATGAATGTCTTATCTTAAAAATTTACACTAATTGCAAATTTAAATTGCCAAAAATGAGATGATATGTCCTCAAAACTTTTTGGTGTAAGCAATTTTTTTAAGCTCCTTGTAAAAGATTTGGAATGTTCTGAAATATCTTGGAAATATTTCTTAAATATTTATACATACTTGGTCTGCAAACTGAATCATATATCTGTTCAATCTGTCTTGATTATCTGTTTCTTCACATAATTCAACTAAAATTTTGAAGTCACAATATTTCTCAGCAAGAGAAGCTGTTCTTTCATATTGTCCTGCTTGAACTAAAAAAAAAAAAATCATATAATTAAATATATCAATAATGTAAAGTATATTATTATTTCTCAATAGATTAGAACTTTTCTTAGCAAAGCATATCAGCCATTTTGTATCAGTATAGAAACTTTAGAATTAATAGTTTTTAACTGTTAATAACTTAAGGTTTTGAATGCACCATTAATATCAAATTCTGGTCTTCTGTTTTGACATAATATCCAAATAAATTCCACAAGAATAATTTGTTTAAACTTCTATTTTATATTACTATTAAATTTTTTCAACCTATTACTGTTCCATATGACTTGTAGGTATATCAAGTCTATATTTACAAAATGCTATCCTTAAAGTCTTTGTACAAATATCATTCAATTTCAGTGTATTAACCTGATAGCAGATAACCGATTAAGTTCTGTTGTTTTATTTATAAAATTTTTCCAGATAAATTAAATATAAATTTTTGAAGAGTAAACGTGAAACTTCTGTTTTTTTTAATAAACTTCACCATGTTGTGTATCTTCAATGCATCTTATTCTAATATTGACCTAAACTTTTCTTCTTTGCTTAAAATTATTATATAATTTGCACAACCAATTATAATAAAACTTCAGAATGAACCTTCAGAAACATAAATGATGTAAATAAATATTCATAATCTAATATAACAAAAACTGTTTATTTCTAGGAAAGTAATGAGTAAGAAATGTTTTCTTTAATAAGATGAAATAAAGACTTTTAAAAACATTTAAGATTGAAAAATTGTTGGATTGTTTAGTTTGAGGCTTTTCTTGCATTATCAAGTTCTAGATATAAAGCTTTAAAATTACACTTATGCACAATAAATTCTTAAATTCACACTGCTAGTTATATATAATAAATTACAGGGTAAAGATTTAATTAAATGACCATTGATTTTATGGTAAATCACAGAAAAATGAAAATAAAATGATTTATTACAAAACTGAGTTAAATTCATAAAAAAAAAGAATAAAATTTTAAAGAAACACTTGGGAACCTTATAGAATGCAGAATTGCTTACAATATGGCAACAGATTAGACTCCAATTCTGATGTCATGCTAGCTTTCTGATCATTTGTTTAGAATATCAAAGGATCAAAAAAGCTAGCACTCACATATGCTAATAAGAATATAGAGTGCACCAAAACTAATTATCACAATACCAACACACAGGTAATCCCAGAAGGATAATAATAGAATATGTCCAGACTCCACCCATATATAAAGAAATAGCAAAAAATAGAGGAGTCAAACTTATGTACAGAAAAAACCCATCAATTTATAAACTTTTATGTTATTGTGAAGATCCTGTAAATAAAATGAGAACACCAGGAATATATAGGATCCTGATACTAGATGAAAGATTTAAACGTAATCTAGTATAAATCAGATACACCAACAGATGACTAAATAACATACTGCAGAACACAAATATGACATCAAGAAGAAGAAATGTTCTGGCCATATATGTCTCCAAAACAGAAGTGAAACCTAACTTTGAACAAACTAGCCTGACTAGGCATACAATCCGAATTGAGCAGGCTAAAACACTAAGCTCTAGAAATTTACAAAGCAAGATGAAGAGAGGAATGTATTAATTTTAAGGAAGAAGGAAAAATTTCAAGTGCTTGACAAACATTTTGCAACAATCCAAAAGAAAACCAAGATGGCAGATCTCATTGAGGTATATGTAACATGAGACATATGTAACATGCGTTGATTTATAAAACATATATTTAATTCTGAAAATATATGTAACATCGAATCAGAATATTTAGGCACTTATGATGAAAGCATATATGATTTTTGAACTGTGTTCAAAGATTTTAAAATTTATAGCATTCCACAGCAAATTACAAAATAGAACAAAAACTTGGAGACCTGAAGCAGACTTAAAATTAGGTTGAAAACGTTTGTCCAAATTTACATGAAAAATTAAACTCCTGACGGTTAGAATAAAAGGTTTTTTTTGATGAGTAGATTTTTCTAAATGAATTTATATAAAGTTAGTTTGATTCTATGTATGGAAAGCTAGAACTTCTGTAAATAAGTAATATAAAACCTTCAATGCTTTTTCTAGCAAATTTTCTTCAATCGATCTAGTTCGATTAAAGAAAATTTGCTAGAAAAAGTGTCAAAGATTTTATATTACTTAGTTAGTTTGCTTTTTGCATTAAGGTAATAAAATATAGTTTTCTCTTAATAAAAGTAATATAATACAGATATTTTGCTTTTTATTTACACACATAAAATGAAATATTGAACAGAATGTACAGCTATTATAATTATCTATTTTCACTCATTCACATGTTTAAAATCAGTTGCTGGTATATATGTCAAAATAAGTTAATTCAATAGAATACAAACTGACTTATAATGTAAGCTGATATTTTGGATCCTGAGAATCACATTAGAGTGAGTTCCAAATATATGCTTTTTATAAATTATACTTACATATTGGCAAAATAAGTTTTCTTCGATCATTGATATACTTCTGTTCAACTAAATCATACTCTTGTCTTGTTTTAATAGATTCTAAATGGCATTTATATCCATCTAAAATAATATCAGTCAAATCTAAAAGTTGTTGAAAAATTGTGCCAGAGGTTTGAATATCATCAGCTGTGGGAATACCAAACTCAACACTGATACCATGCTGAAAAAAAAAAAAAACTTTAGAATTAATAGTTTTTAACTGTTAATAACTTAAGGTTTTGAATGCACCATTAATATCAAATTCTGGTCTTCTGTTTTGACATAATATCCAAATAAATTCCACAAGAANATTTATTTACAATATATTTTCAAAAAAATTTGTTCAATAATGGTATCAATAGTAATAATCATTTTAACCTGTTTTGTAAGCATTGTGTAAAGTCCCATAGGCCCTCCTGCTGATGTCCAAGGAACATATTCTGCATTTTTACATTCTTTTGTAGACTTATAAGTATCTGCCTTTGTATGACGAAACTGTAATACTTCTTGAAGCACTTCCTTTAATAATAATTTTAAATATATAATTTTAATGTTGATTAATTATAACTTAATATAAGTTTCAAATACATTTTAATTTAAATATAATTTACTCTTTTAGTATTTAATATAAGCTTATAATATATCTAATAATTTATTTTACGATATATTCAAATCAAATCATTTATTAGCATATTTAAGAATTAATCCTATACAAGAGGAACTCTAAACAGAGTCACAACAAACATAATTTATAAATTAGAATTTGTCTCTGTGAAGATAAAAAAACTTTCCCTGTTATATAAAGGGTGTCTATTAACTGCCAAGCAGACCATATCATTGGATTCTTCTCTAATCTTCTTGGAGAGTAGAATATTTAGTGAAGAAATTATATAATCTTACTATCATAGTAGGTTCCATCTAAAATAGATCCTTGTAAAATTTGTCTTTCAATTTATAGTATGACAATGTAGAAATCCCAAATTGTATTCTAAGCTGTTCATTGCTTGAACATGAACAAATCAGACGATAAACTGAAAATTGTTCTTGACAATTTACACAAATTGTATTTGATATCTAAATAATACCTGTTCACTAATAAATAAAAACAGTTTAATCTTAAATGCATGTAAAATCTCTTAATTTTGTGTGGAATTTGGAAATTAATAATTATTTTATATATTAATTTTATTGAAAATTATTACAATAAAAAACAAGTAATAGAAAAAAGAATAAATTTAATAAAGATAACAACATACCCAGAACCAATAACCTATGTGCACAGAAACAAAAAACTAACAGAAACATTTTCAAACTCCACCAGAGTTCTCTTAAGGCATTATAACAAACAGCTGATGGAATGTCATAAAAACTTTTTTGGAACAAAATGTCTACACTGGTTATCAGTTCTGGGTACATTGTTAACTATATCCTAGTGTGGTGTAGTTCTGTTTAATAAAGATTTTGAATATTATGATAAAATTTGCTATTAAATAATATATCCAATCCAATCCAATCCAAATTACGCTTTATTTGTAATACGGCAATTGCCTGTTACAATGGGAGAACCATAAACTTAAATAATATAACATATTACATAGTATTATTACAATAATATTTTCCTTCTAAATATTTACAAAAGNTTTTTGCATATCTTCGTAGTCTATTTCCGGAGGGGATCTCGGAAAGGGACCTGGATTAGGCTCTATTCCTGCTATTATTAATAGACATATAATCAATTTCAAACATGCTCAATTCGTTATTATCTGAAACTCCAAAATACTCATTATCTGCCTCTAAAATCACCAGACACTCCAACGATACTTTGAAAGTCAAACAAAAGTTCACCAGCAGCGTCGACGATCACAGCGACTCCCCATCATTAAATAATATATACACTGTAATGAAATAATAACAATAAAAATGCATATAATTTTTAACATTAAGTCATAATTTAAACTGTAAAGTCAGTAATCAGGGTGTCCAACAATTTCCAGTTTTGAATTTCCCTGAGATGTACAAGTTTTCCAGGATGAAAACCTGCATTTTTTCCTGACTGACTGAAAATAACTCATGGAAGAAATTAAAAACAGTTCACAGTTTATTGAAACTCACAGTTATAAAGCTATTCAATTAAAAACAGTTCACAAATGAAACTCACAGTTATAAGGCTATTCAATTAAAAACAGTTCACAAATGAAACTCACAGTTATAAGGCTATTCAATTAAAAACAGTTCACAAATGAAACTCACAGTTATAAGGCTATTCAATTAAAAACAGTTCACAAATGAAACTCACAGTTATAAGGCTATTCAATTAAAAACAGTTCACAAATGAAACTCACAGTTATAAGGCTATTCAATTCCCTTTATTATAAAATATGATTAATTCTTTCATATATTGTTGCTTCAAAATGTGCAGAATATTTTATATCACATACAGATTCAACATAACAATTTTATTAAAATATGGAAATGTGAGGACCAGAAATTTTGTGTTTTAAACTAAAATTTCTTGTTTAATAAACTTTATAAAAACGGAACGAGAAAACAGAAAATTAAAAGAGAAAAAAGAAAAATAAAATCAATAAAAACCTCAATTCCCACGAGTTAGGTTCCGTGTTGAGATGAGTACATTTCTGTGTCACGATTGTGTCACCCGTCCCCTCATTGGACCAAGAAGATCGTCATCGCTGACGAAATCGGAGAAAAGTTCGAAAAAGAGGACTCGATATAAAAGGGCCAGGCATGATGAGTAAGGGTGTGGAAGTTATTATTGGTATCTGTGTGCGCGCTCCGATCGTCTACCTCTCGCCGAAAATCCGAACCTCCTCCTCGCCTACAAGACTAGAAGACCTGAACTTAACTGTAATTTTTCTACTCACCTGAAAAGAACTGTTCACCTAAAAAGAACTGTTGGACCTTTTGTGCTGATTTTGGACTTGAGCTCCTACAACCTAAGGTATTTATCCTACCCGTGCACTATTGTACGCTCTCTCTCTCCGCGTAAACAAAACGCGCACCTGGTCATTAATTTGGACTAAAAATTGAATAATAACTCATGTAGTTTATGTATCATATTTTATTCACTGATGTAAACTTAATTTAGATTATATATAAATAAACGGTTTTTATGTTTAAAACTTCTGGAGTGCAGTTTCTTCCGTTTTTCTCTCAGTTCTCCATTCCGGGTCCAACCCTCATACCTATCCGCTCGCGTGAACTTGTGGTCTCTGTATCGACCAAAGGATACAGTAGTGTCATCCTGACGAGGTATCGAAGAGATACCGACCCTATGGTCACAGAAATTAAAATTGACATGTTAACCTTATAATCTAAACATAATACATGTTTTCCAAATGATTCAATTCACAATAAGCAAATATCACAAAATGAACAAAATAATCATACTCTTTATTAATTATAGAATAAAATAACACCTTTCTTTGCAGTTCTTGCAATTGCTCATTAACCTGTTCCCTGGTATTCCCAAGATATTTTGGGCTGAAACATAATGACCTTGACCAGTTGACCCAAGATATCTCATTTCAACATTGGAATGTTTTTGAAACTAGATGTCACTAGTTATAATTTTTATATTAAACTAACTTCCGAAATATAATTTTTTTTGTTCTTACATTTATTAATATATCTATTTCGTTTGTGCAAAATAAAAAAATAGTTTCAGACGGTAAAATAGCCACATTTATTTTTTTCAAACATGTGTAATTTTCGTTAGGCTTAAAAATTCAATGTGGTGGGACACGCAACGGAGAAAAATTTCAACACGCAAATAGGTTAATGATAAAGATAATGCTAAAAAAAAAATGCTTATCATCTTTTTCTTTAGCATTATCTTTCATCATTTCTGCAGCATCACCTTCTCACTACTCTCTTTTTCTTTTCTTATTTCTTCCCATTTATAGGCTACCATAGCTTCCTTGCATCTCTGAGCTGCATTTCAAGTTGCATGGATCAACTGTTTTGGTATATCCAATTTCCCCAAGCCACCAGCTGACATGACTATATTATGTAATTTCCTGTAAGTTACAAATGTTTCTTCTTTTTGATTTTCCATTAAACATTCTTTGTTGATGGAAAATCTACATTCCATATGAGCATTACCATGGGACATTATTAAAATCATCTTCACAAATGTTTCAACTTTTTTTTTTACTTCACCATACTGATGTGGCAGACTAAGTCAGAAAGAATCAAATCTGTCATGCTGTCTGGAGTAGTGTTTAATCATAATCACTAATTCCTGGAGATGACAGAATGATTTTGTATTGTTAGGCAATTTTATCAGCTGTAGAACCATTTATCCAGTTGTTAATCACAAAAGTTTCTAATGTAATATCTAGCGGTTTTTGTGCTCTCTCTCTATTCCTTGCATAAACTAGATTTAGTCATGACAGTCCTTGGTCTACTGTTAATGTTTTAAAAGTGATCTGTGTTGGATAGCTTGTGATAGCCCACATGTTGATCAAATCTGCTAATCTCAGCATCCAAAAGACTTCACATGACTTGTTTAATTACATAAAAAAATCTTGTAAAATTGTGAGAATAGTTGCTTTTATGTGATCCCATAAAAAAAACTGACAAAACCAGACTGAAAAAGTCAAGTTCAGCAAAAACATGTAAGTAAAGGAAACTTTTGAAACTTGTGGCATAAGAATAGTGGAAGCAGATTTGACAGTAAGACAACATGTGAATAAAGTGCATATTACACAGACTACGACTACAGGAAATTTTGAATGAAGCATTGTCACCATAATAATAAACAGGAAAAATAAACATTGGCACAGAAAATAACTTCCAGCTCTACTTTGTGCCTTAAAATCATTACATGTACATTAATTTAGCTGAACATCTTTCAGTAGTATCAGTAGGAAGTTTGGGGCAATGGATTTATGAGTTAATAAGGGAAGGGGTGGGGTGTCCAGGTTTTCTGGTAGTTAAGTATGTTCTTGCAAATATTGTGTTGATAGAAAAATTATTAGATTTGGTTTGGTTTATTTGGTTACAGCAATGCAACACACGAATGATCTGTCAGGGACAGTTGATCCATGCATACCAGAAAACTCCACATGGCCAGTCCATTGGCAATATGCAAACCCATGACTGCTGGTGTTCAGTGGTTTTATAGACTCGGTTATTGGTCGGTAATAACTGCAATTTGAAAAAATTGTAGACCTATATCACTGTCATCCATATGTCTATCTATTCTTTCTTAATCTCAAGAACAGTTAAATAGATGAACATTGATACCAGATATGAAAAGCTTAAGAGCAGTAGACCCAGATTAACTATACACAAATTTCCAGTTTTTACTGGAAATCATGTTATTTTAATTCAAAATTTTCAGTGAACAGAGTTAGATATATAACTGGCACAGCTGTACTGCTAACAGGAAAAGTGTGATTTACAGGGGAAAAACACTACCTGTCACAGTAATGGCATTATGACGTGTAATAGCATGTCTATTTTGTGCTATATCATTGTTGCAGTAATTAAAAAAATTTAATATATATTTTTAAAACTTATATCATTTTTTATAAGAATTATATATAGTTAATCATTTTCTTAGTTTTGCCAATAGACAGTACTAAATCTAAAGCCAGCAAATCAAATGTAGACAGAAATTAATTGATATATAGAAATCCAATCAACATTTCAGGCTGGGATGTATGGCATTACATTATCTAGGTTAGAAGTACGTGAACATAACTGCCAAGTTTTGTAGCAATTGGTCAAATAGCCTAAGCATATATAGTGAACAAACAAAGAAACAAGCATCCTCATCTATACTAATATTATAAAGAGGTAATGTTTGTATGTATGTATGTATGTATGTATGTATGTAAGTTTGTATGTATGTAAGTTTCTTTGCAGCAGGTAATCTCCGAAACTACTCATCCGATTTCAAAAATTCTTTCACCAATATTTAGAATGGAACTTCAGGGTGGACATAGGCTGTATATTATTCCGTTAAACATTCATATAAATTAAAAGATATAATCTAGGTTAAGGCTACGACGCCCTAAGTTTGCTTTTCTGTGAGGCATTATGCTTTTCTGTGCAAATGAACTAAAGCAGATCATCTTCTATCTATCTATATAAATAAAAATGTAATGTTCGTTTGTTGCTACTGATTCCTTTGAAATTTTGACACAATGCTGCATTCAAATACGCACATGTTTTTATATAATATACATGTCGAAATTCAACCCCACTAAAGGGAGATGGTTAGGATTAAGGCTTATGGTAAAGAACTCTGCTTCTATTTATACTATTTTAGATGCGGGTTTTTGCGTTTTTGATTGCGTTTTAATAGGGTACGTCAAGAGAATGTATACTAAGAAGAAATTTTTTGAAAAATTCTCCCCCACAGTTGAAGTGTTATAATTTTATAATAGATACATTTTGCGCCACAACAATGTGTGGTGGGGTCTGCTAATTTATATATATAGATATCATTTTTAAGCCTCTTTTTATACCTTAGTAAATTAATCATATAGAATATAGAACCAGGGTGGCCAAGCTCCTTAATAGTCCGAGCCATTTTTCAAAATTTGAAATTTTTCGCGAGCCGCAATTAAATACATATTAAAAAGGTATGCAAAAAATTCCAGATTACAAATTATATCCATAGCAAGAGTGATACAAATTGTTTCTTCCAGAGCACAATGTCAGCTGTCCATTGCAATGACAGTTTACAAATTTAAAATCGGTCTGGAGTTGGTCGATAACGGACGATTACGCCACTGTTTATGTTCGTTCGCGCAGTTCTCGATGAGTCATATCGTTCTTAACTTGGACGGAAATGAAATTTGTTACAACATTGCACTTAATCTTTCATATTTGTTGTTAGTAATTTAAAAGACATTTTGAAACACATACGGAACGATAATAATTTTTTAAAATATAATAACACAAAAATGAAAAAGGAACTTGGGTACATTTATCGAGAGCCACAAATAATCCTTCAAAGAGCCGCATGTGGCTCGCGAGCCGCAGGTTGGCCACCCCTGATATAGAACAACAACATGCCAAATGACTGCCATATAAAATTGAGCTACTTCTCCCTAATTATCTTAAATCAATTTCTTATTTGTTACCACTCTCTAGTGACAAATTATTTAGAAATTAATTAATAATAATAGCATATTACTAATATATCAGCTTTGAGATGTTTATATATGAACAACATTTTTACAACCTTCATTATACAACTAATACATACATACATACAGTTGACCCCCTTATAACACGGGTTCCTATAATTCGGATTCCTATATCATGGCGAAAAAATTGCGACAGTATTCGTACAAACATGCCAAAAAAACTTGTATAATTTGGTAAAACGTCATCACTGACTAAAAACCATTTATTATTTAACGTCCATAAAAATTATATTTATATTAATGATGTCTCCAAAGTTCAGCAAATTTTTCGCAAAAAAAAAATAATTTAATAGGACACACACAAGCGCCATTTGATGACAAGCTCCACGACGAAAACAAGCTTAAGCAATGGCAAATGGTGCACGCTCGGTAAGTAATCCTACAATTTCTTGTTTATAGCATAGTTTATATGGATTATTCCCAAAAAATTATACATATTTTGGAAATGTTGAGTCGAATTAGTCTAGAATCAATTAATTTTATGGAAGAAACCTTTCAAACAGCCGTAGTCCATAAACTGCATATGTGCCGAACTGTGACTGGCTGTAGAAAATGGATTTATAAAAACCAGAACGTATCTACCATGTTATAGAGGGGGTAAACTGTATGTACAATAGTTTTAAGAATAAAAACTTGTATTATTGTAGTTATGCTTTAATACAAATGATTTATCTCCTACTGAATCATATTAAAGTTGAATGATAAAAGGTGACAAAAACAAATCATTTTTTAATACATGTTACCATTTTGAACTTTCTTTTATGAATTACATAAGAAATGTAGTGCATTCACTTACAGATTTGCCTCAAATAATACAAAACTTAGTTAATCAGGGTTCTACTGTACTTTCCATTGCAGTAGTTAATATATCAAAAATAAAAATAAAAATAATGTTTATATTTTAAATAATCTTACCAAGAATATCTGATTAACAGATGTTATTATATTGAAAATATCTGAAGCTGTGATATCTCTATCTAGCTGTGCTTCTTCCCATTTGATTAAAAATGGAAATATCTCATTTATGGCAGAAACCTAATAAATAAATGTTTGCAACTGTTTACATGGAATAAATATTATATGATTTTATATTCATTTTATTATGCTACTTCATATTATTATTCAAAATTTTATGCAATGTTTAAATCAATTACATATTTACAATCAAATAAATACATAAATATTTTTAACAAATTATTAAAATATATAATTGATATAAATTATAAAACATAACATAACATATGGATAATCTGACATAATCATTAAAAATGTTACTTGGCAATAAAAAACATCTTGATATGTTAAATTCCCAGCAACTTCACTTTTCCTATGTATTAAAACTGACTTTATTGCTTGTTCTAGCATTTCATTATACCTTAAAAGAAATTAATAAAAATTATTATTAAGTCAATAACAAAAAATAAATAACATTAAATTAATTTGCATTAATTAGTTCTCACTTGATAAAATTCTAAAAAAAAATTATTATTATTATTATTATAAAGTTTGTTTGCAAATTGCGAATTCAATTCATTATAAAATATTATTCAGTCAAAGCTGTTTATAATGAAGAAATAATCATAACTTGCTTGGTGTAATGTATTTTAATATGACTTTTATAGAGTAATTTATTACAGTTTTCAAAGAGGTGAGCAATCTTTTAAACTGTGCATTCCAAAATTGCTTCATCTATGATGCAAAATTTTCTCTTATGCCCACTAAAATTTCTGAGAGCATATTATTATTTAGTCTAGTGACAGCTAATGCAAAACAAAAGCTAGATTTAACAGATTTTCTGCTAAACTGACAACTCTGCTTGTAAACTGCTGGGACAGATTTATTGGAAAAAGGATATTTGTTTCATTTTCTTATTACTTATTATTACTAAAACAGTTAATAGTACAGAGTATTTGTTTTTTTATTATACTTTTATTTAGTATTGCTTTACTTTGATAAAAAATTGTATTTTATTAACCTGTAATTGCTTATTACTATGCATTCAATATCTTAAAATTACAGCAATGCTTAAATACAGTACAGTATTTGAATCACCCAACCAATTTTTCCATTACAACTTTAGGATGAAAATTTCATTAAAATGTTTTAATGAAAATACTTTATGATAAACCATTTTAATGGATTTATCATATTGAGTTTCCACTGTATTATTAAATTTCACACTTTATATAAATATACATTGTAAATAATATTTTAGAACAAAATAGAGAATTTATTTAATAATAAAATTAATTCATTTTACAATAGTTGTTAATGTGAAAATATAATTACAAAATTTATTACTATACATTTTTGTAATAAATTGCTGAATTCTTGTTAAAATTATTTTACATAATGGTAAATAAAAATACCAGAAAATGAAAATTTATACTAAAAAATTAATTCTGAATTAAAATACAGTACAGCACCTAGTATAATTCATTAAGAATTCATAATTATATTCTCTAGTGCTATATATAAATCTAATCAGATCCAATTTAGATTATAGAAAGAATTCAGAAAATAACATGCAGTCTCAGAAAAAGCAGTTCTTTAGAATAGAAATTTTAACTTTCCTAAAATATAATTTTCTATGTAGATACTATTTTTGAAAAATACAATTGCAGATTTCATTTTTATATACAGACGATTCCCCCTATAACACTATTGACTATTCCATTTTATATGAATTCCATGTTGTACAAGCCACTTAGATTTTACATATACATGGGCCGTTCACATCCCGACACACGTATTTATAAAATCTAAATGACTCATACAACATGGAGTTCATATAAAATGGAATAATCAAGTGTTATAGGGGAGTCGACTGTAATACAATTGAAGATTTAAAAACATATGACATAAGTTTTCAGCTGTATAGAATACATATCTTTTTAATAAATAATATATTATTAATAAATTAATCTAATTATTATCATTAAATACTAATTTTAGAACTACATCATAAATTCTTATTGGAATAAAATTATTACATGAGATCATGTTTTATAAAATTATGATAAAAAGAATTGATTATGATAAAAATGTTAGATATGTAATTATATAAGAAAAATTTTAATTATAAAATGGCATATGCCAATATTCAAACATAAATCTAAACATACCTATTATTTTGATGAAATGTTCTCAAATATAGAGCAGCTACTAATTTCTCAACATGTTCACACAATAATAAAGTTGTATACATTGATATTCCTCTTATTTTTACTGTGGTTAACTAGTAAAAAAAATAATAATAAATATTAAAAAAATATCTAATATTTAAAAAAATTTAATTTAAGTAATTTGTGTTTATTATATTATATATATAATAATGTTGTAACTATTATTATTTTAAAGGCTGAATAGAGACAGAGGTGATAAAGACATCAGCCTAATGTTCTTTGAAATAAATTTAAAGGATTAATTTATAACTAGATTTATACATATAATAACAACAGTAAAATATTTTTTTTCATTTATCTTCATTCAAATATATTTTGAGAAACATGCACAATATCTTTCTAGTCTATTAAATAAAAAATAATAATAATAATAATCTAAGGTTCTAAAACAACTTAAAGAATTATGAAATTTTATTACCTTATCCCACAATTCAACAGATTTGATGAAATTAACAAAACAATCATGAGCTTTAATTTTATCTTCCAGCTGATGAAGTAAAATAAGTGAAGTTGATATACTAGAAGAAGCTAAAATAAAGCAAATTTAACTGCTTTAAGAAGAAGAAAATAATAATAATAATAATAATAATATATATAAAGTTATTCAATAATAAAATTTGAAATATATTAACTATTATTATTTCTCTAAAATATATTATTTATTAAAAAAATAGACAAAGGTTTTGAAAGATATTAAATATTTAATAATAAAATAAAAATTTTTGTTTAACTTAAATTATGCAATTCCATAAACTAAATTCCCATAACTTCCCCATATAAAATCCACAGAAAATTAATAAACAAAAATAAAAATGCTATGTAATCCACATCACATGCTTCACACCTCTAAATTTACCATTGAAAACATGTCAACTCATAAGCAGTTTAAAAAAATTAGTCTCCCCCAATTCCATTTTTATTTTCTCATTCCTTTTATTTCCATTAATAATTCATTGTAGATGTAGTTATAAAATATGTAAGTCTCCTAAACTGTTTTAAGCATTGAAAATACAGGCTGGACAAATGTATCACTGTAAAAAGTGTGATAATTTGTTATAATTACTATGTATGAACAAGATAATAAGAATCGATAGTATAGGAAAACATTTGCACAAAAGAGTTGGTAAAAAAGGTCAAATAGAATATGTGTTTCATGGTTATCTAATTCAACATACAGCATCTCAGACAAAAGTATAAGGTCAATACTATAATACACATCCTTGGGATTCATCAAATAACAATAGGGAAATCAAGAAAGAATTTTTACACAACTCTAGCATTAACCAGGTTAATTTAACATCAATTATCACTCAGTACAGGAGCAAACAGATAGCAACAAACATGCCAAAAGATAAAGAACTGTCTAAGTTCAAAAGAGGACAAATTGTGAAAAGGAAACAATATGGAAAAATGGAAACACAAATTGCTGCTGCTACAGGACATTTAAAGATTGTTGTGAACACTTTCCTACAAAATTCAGCCATATATGGAACAAGAAAACAGTGAGGAAGACCACCAGTGTTAAGCAACCATCAGAAAAACCAAGCAACACTTCTTGCGCATTATGACAAATGATTTTCTTTGAAAATAGTGGCATGTTTGAATCTTCAAAGTCTTAGATTTCAACAAAATATCCTCCTTTAACTGCAGTCCACAAAAAAGCATGTGAAAAGTATCCTCCTTTAACTGCAGTCCACAAAAAAGCATGTGTGTCATTTGCTCTTAAACATCTAACCTTTGATGAAAAATAGAATGACATTGTCTTCTCAGACAAAAAGTTTAACTTAGATGGATCAGATGACTTCAGGAATTACTGGCATCATACCCATGACAACAAGCAATATTTCTCAAGCATCAAATTGGAGGTGGATCAGTGATGATCTGGGGTGCATTTACTGCCAATGGTGCTCTATCAATTGTAATGATAAGTATATGAATGACTTCTTCATTGCTTAACGATTATGCTTACAGAACATTTGTTATTACAAGCACCACTATGTACATCTGGCAAATAGATTTTTCAGCAGGATAACACTCCATAACATCAATCCATGAGCAACAATGAGTGGTTTTTGGCAAATACCATTACTGTTCTAAATTGCCAGACTTAAATCCCATAGAAAACCTTTTTGTTCCTCCCATTGATGATGTCTATTAACATGTTTATGTTAACGGTCATCATTAATTCAACAAAAAAAAAAAGGAAGTAACAAATGCTACACAAAATTCATAAGAGAACTTGGATAAGTTTTTTAAAAACACTCACAATGTCCACAATAAACAGATTGTTACAAGTGCTACATAAGAAAAGTGCAGTAATAATTTCTAAGGTCTCAATCAATATTTTGTGAGGAAATTTGGTAAATTCCTGTTTTGACCTTATGATTTTGTCCACGATGTTATTTGTTAATTTGAATAAAAGATCACAATACAAACCTTATACTTTTTTTACCTTAAAATACTTTAAAATAATTATTTTAAATTGATTTTTATAGATGAAATTTAAGTATAAATTTTTTTACATATTAAAATTTAATGCAGAGTTTAATACTAAAATGAAAATAATTATAATAATTATTATTATGTGGTGTTTTTGGAATATATAGCCATGTAGGATATACCTACTTGGTGTATATATTGATACCTAGTGCTATGCTGGACCGAAGTCAAGGCATAACTACAGGAAAATGTTTTGTTTCCATGTCATTTCATACATATTTGTGTTTAAGAATTTCCTGATAATGTGATATGTGTTTAATATGGCAACCTTCTGTAGTGTGATGTATGTGCTTTTGTGAAGCCCTAATGTTTCAAGATTTTTACGTAATGTTTGTGCAAGAAAGGACTAGGGACACAATACATACTTAATCTATTCTCAACAGATACTTTATTTTATGGTCAAGTTCTAAGTATTTATTAAATTTTTCAATGTATGTATTTTGTATCTAGTATAGCTATGTCTATGGTGTATGTGATTTTGTTTTCTTTGTCAAAGAATGTGATATCTGTTTTGATAAATTGCTTTATCTGTGAATATGGCATGGTTATAATACATTTTGTGTGTGTTGTTTTCTATGACTGTTTGAAGAATGTATTTGTACTATGGTTCCTGAGTGCATGGAAGTTTGTGTTGCAGGGAAGCTTTTAATGTATTATATTTGCTATTTCATTATGTTGATTTTTATAATCTGTTTAAGTTAAAAGCATATAATTATTATTATTATCTGTGTAAATTAAAATAATTTTATTACCATCAGGAATAGATTCTGCCCAACGTGGATCAGAAGCTGGATAATCATCAATAAATTCTTCACTCATTGTAATCACAGCTGTATCTAAAACAGAAGTGGATTCAGAAAAATCTACAGATGACTGCATAACTAAATTATTTATAATTTCTTGGCTTTTGACCTAAAAATGAAAAATAAGCCATTATATTAATTTCAAGACATGTATTTTGTAATAAAAACTGTTTTCATACATTTCAATACAAACAGAACAATAATAACATATTAAACATAATGAATTTAATAGTTCTTACCAAAGTTATTACACTAATATTTAACTTAAAAAAAACTGTCTTATGATGTTATAAATATCAAAAATAAAAATAAATAAATAAGAATAAATATCAAAGAAGAAAACAACTTAAAGTTTTTAATTAAAATATATATACTGCTAGTATTTTCAATAATACATTATCATCTTCATCGACTGCTTGAAACACATGATCTCAAATGTTGCAATCTTTAAATTCAAAATTATATAGGATGTTTTACAAACAAAATTGTGTAAGATATAATAAAAACACATTACATTTTTAAATTTAAAAGCACATTCACATTTTTCATATGTAAAATTGTTTTAATTAAAAATTAAAATAAGAAAGCAATAATATTTCAATGGATACTACTGTACTTAAAATACATATAGAAAGCTTTTCAGAAAATACTATTTGGTTTGAGAATATTAATGCTAATAACAATTATTTAAGCACTTAATAAGTAATATCCATTTAAAACTACAAGCCAACCATTGCTGTATGTCAATGAGCTAGAAATCGGGCTGTTGTTTGTGATATCCAATGTTCCATTTAAATATTATTGCTTTCATATTTTAATTTATAGCTATAACAATTGTTTATCTAAAAAATCAAATATGATTTTAAATTTAAAGATGTAATATTCAAGAACCAAGCATCTGATTTGAATATTATTTTCTTGTTTGATATTTATTCTTATTTATTTATTCTTGTTCTTGATTTTTATAACACCATATGACAGTTTTTTGTTAAACAGTACTTTATATTTGGTGTGCCATTATAGTCTAACTTCATTATATTATATATGTCTCTATTATGTACTATTATATTTGAGAAAGGTCCTATGTAAAAAGTTTAAAACTATTGCTTCAAAATAACTTTTCACAGGTATAAAAACTTATTTAAATAAAATTAAAAAATAATATAAACTACTTTTTACTTCTAAATTGCTTTTGAAAATGCATTTTAAAATCCTAATGTAAACAAAAGTACAATTACTTTTAACATAAAACTATTTAAAAATCTATATGACATATTGATTTTATTTACTACAATATTACAGATTTTATTAAAGCAATGATATAGTTTGAATAAGCAATTCAAGTTCTAGTTACTGAAACATCTTTTGAGACTAACAAATAAAAAATGATTAAAAACATTAAAAATAAATAAATCTTTAAGATGTACATAATTTTCTACCATATGCAATTTTTAAAAATAAACATATAATTTTATATTATTACAGAAGATAAATACATTTTATCAAGTTATTATTTCTAAAAACTTACTACTCCATCTTTATAAAACAGCATTAAAGCACGTTTCAACAGAACAATATGATTATTCTTCCCTCCTTGCAATTCTGCCTGAAAAATAATTTTCCATAAATCAATAATAAAAATTAAAATAATTTATTATTTTAGCCTTGTACAGGTGCTCCCCTACTTACAAACAGGTTAGGTCCCCAAGGTTTTGTTCTAAGTCAAAAACTAACATAGAAAGTACATTTGTACAGAGAATAACAATTAGTATTTGATCCTTCAATGTATTTAATGTTTATTGCTTATTTACCTGCTTGCTACTTCTTAGTATCAGCAGTTTCAAATATGGGCTTTTGTCATCTAATGTACTTAGTTTAGTTTCCACAGTAAAAGAGTGGCATTTCTTGCATTTATTTTCATTGCTAGATTTACTATTACATTTTGGATGCATTTTTGAAGAACTAATCATAAAAATTCATAAAAATTGCCCAAAAGAGTGAGAAATGCCATTATTCCAAAGTTACCAACTTTGACACCGCCTCATGAGCAGCAAATGAATCAGAACTTGCACAAAAATGAAAAATGACTATATTCAATAGAAATAATCTCACATTATTTATTACTGGTCAAAGACTGACTTCCATACCACTGCACGAGCAACAACAGAATTTCACAATCTGTGCAAAATGTAAATTTTAGACGTACAGTAAAATTGTTCTTAACTCTGAAAGTTCATAAGTTGAATATTCATAAGTAGAGGAGCACTTATATAAGTAAAATTAGTATACAAATTTAATGTTAAAATTCCAAAAACTTTTTTAGTTAACAATATATTATTAAAAAGTAAAATATTGTACTTTTTGAAATATTAAAAATATCCATAAATTACATATTAATTAATATATATAATTAATTAAATTAATTAATTATATTAATTAATATCCATAAATTACATATAAACAAATATAATTTCTATCATTGTAGAATATTTTGTTATAAAATTTCATTTAATAAATTTGATAGATGTATACAAATATTATCAAAGTGAACAGATTTAATAGTAACAATTACACATAAAAGAAAAATTCACAATAAAAACTATAAAGTTCAAAACACAAAGAATAACCTTTTCAAATATTTTGATCAATGGACAAATGTTTTCAGGTAACTTTATAGTTCAACATCAGGTCTACTCACAACATAAACATAAATTTCTAACATTCTACTTTGAAACATCATAGCATTCCATAACACTTTTTATAAATTTAAAATGTCCAGTATTCATGTTTCTGCACATTTAAAATTTCAGATTTTATAAAAATTAAAAATTGTATAAATTATATTCAAACATCTTATTAATTTTCTAAGTTAATATATAAAAGTATTGAATGCCTGTACATTCTAAATTTCAAATTTGTAAAAAGCATTACAGAATGCTATGGGCTCTCTTTGAAACTAAAACAGTTAAACAACACCACAGCATACTTTTTAGGCATAAATATATAGTTCAACGAGGGTCATATCAAAACTGAAATATATTACAAATCTGGATACCAGCTTTAAATCATCACGGCAGACTCCATTGATCTACATATTCATAAATATCACTATCTAAACATCTTATGTGCATAGACGGTGACAAAATAAGATAATAAATTTCTATAAATTTATTTAACATCAATTTAAATTTGTAAATATTTATACTAAAAAAGTGGAACATGAATTTGAATTTCATCATCATTCCAAATTTTGAAATATAACTGTTGTCTTCAAATGACTCAAAGCATACCTATCATTATGTTGGAAACATTTGTCTTCATTAAAATGAAATCCTGCTAATGTTAAAACAAGGTTTATTGGTGTGCTGACTTAAAAAACAATCTATGTTAGTCTTGCCTATGTCGACTACAACTTTATCAAGTGTGTAACCCGAGCCTTGTGAATCATTAAAGTGTGAAAGATTGTGAATGGAAACTGTCAACAAAAATAATCACAGTCACTATCTTTCCATAAAGATAGGGAAAAAGCATCTTCATATAGACAGGGATTAATATACTTATCAAATGTGACTAGAGCACAAATAAATAATAAAGGTGATCTTCTGTCTTTATCTTATATAATGTCAATTATAATATCAATTTAGATACTTTATTTTCTGGAATAATTATTCAGTTTTTAAAGATTTAATCAGTTCTTACAAACATCATAGAGTATACTGACAAAATTTCACACTTTTTATATATTTCTGTTTTCAAATAATTATCAGATCAAGTACTTTCAATTAAAAGTCTTTGTTTAATACTCAGACTAATTACTATGATCAAATTTTGTCTTGATTACATTTTGTCAATACATTTAAAATTATTTGAGATAGCAATAACTTTCATTCTGAATTACAATTTTGTTTTTTAATAGTTTTATAGTAAATTTGAATTGCCTTTATTAAAAAATTCTGAAAATTCTTCATTTAAATTTCTGCTGTTAAAATATAAATTTCTTTTATGTAATAAAATATTTTTAAAAATTTTTTTTATATTTTCTTATTCAATAAAAGTAAGAAAAATTGTTTTAGCATACTTACTTCCTCAATTTCTTTCATTGGTAAATCTAATAAAATATTTTTTGATGTTCTGTAATAAATAATAAAATTACTATAGTAAATAAACTCAAATTAAGTTTTATTTTTCTATACAAAAATATCAGGAAAATATGTCAAGATTTCAATATACAAATTAAAAATACAGTAGAGCATCGATTATCTGACTCAATTGGGGACTGGGGTTGGTCAGATAACTGAAAAAACGGATAACCGAAAAATATGAAAAAATACATTATTAGTATAGAATATTAGTATATCTCATGTAATTAGTATATCGCTATTAACCTACTTCGCGTTGAATTTTCATCGATGTTAAGCCTAACAAAAATTTTTTTTAAATAATAATCATCACTATTGTATTGTTAAAAATTAAAAAATTAAGCATCGTTTAAACACTGGCTCCCTTTCATGGTCGAACCATGTTGCTAGCTAAAACACGTAAAAATACTATTAAAGTAGCCAAGACATAGCAAATATTGTAGCGCCACATCACTAGCAGACATTTGAATTTGCCGACTAGAACGGTCGGTTAACCGATGTGACGGTTAATCGGAGGTCGGATAATCAATGCTCTACTGTATTACTTAATCATTTGTAAAAATAACTTAGAAAATTTTTTATTTAATTTTTCTTAAACAGAATGAAAGTATGGTTAACAATAAATTTTCTAACTTTTTGATATTCATTGTAGAACATTTACATGGTGCTATTCTATTTATTTTTTCTCCATCTATCATCTATATATATTTTTTTGTTAGAGAATGACGAGAAAAATGTTATGTATATAGTTTAAAAAATTATTAAATAATAACTCCAATAACTCCTCTAAGTATATTAAAATACTCCTCTCCAACCAATAAACATAAACTAATTGTGACTAATATTTATGCACTTAAATAAATATCAGTTTTAGTAATGATTACTATTGAACAACTAAAAATCAAATAAATATAAAATTTTCTCATAAATAATATAAAACTAAATTTTTGAAAAATTACACTGGTTCAGGAGCAGATGTTGGAGGTGTTGACTGATTAGATAAAATAGACATCAAACCATGAGTATATGAGAAAAATAATGGAATTCCATCACAAGTACCTAAATATCCATAAATTACATATAAACAAATATAATTTCTATCATTGTAGAATATTTTGTTATAAAATTTCATTTAATAAATTTGATAGATGTATACAAATATTATCAAAGTGAACAGATTTAATAGTAACAATTACACATAAAAGAAAAATTCACAATAAAAACTATAAAGTTCAAAACACAAAGAATAACCTTTTCAAATATTTTGATCAATGGACAAATGTTTTCAGGTAACTTTATAGTTCAACATCAGGTCTACTCACAACATAAACATAAATTTCTAACATTCTACTTTGAAACATCATAGCATTCCATAACACTTTTTATAAATTTAAAATGTCCAGTATTCATGTTTCTGCACATTTAAAATTTCAGATTTTATAAAAATTAAAAATTGTATAAATTATATTCAAACATCTTATTAATTTTCTAAGTTAATATATAAAAGTATTGAATGCCTGTACATTCTAAATTTCAAATTTGTAAAAAGCATTACAGAATGCTATGGGCTCTCTTTGAAACTAAAACAGTTAAACAACACCACAGCATACTTTTTAGGCATAAATATATAGTTCAACGAGGGTCATATCAAAACTGAAATATATTACAAATCTGGATACCAGCTTTAAATCATCACGGCAGACTCCATTGATCTACATATTCATAAATATCACTATCTAAACATCTTATGTGCATAGACGGTGACAAAATAAGATAATAAATTTCTATAAATTTATTTAACATCAATTTAAATTTGTAAATATTTATACTAAAAAAGTGGAACATGAATTTGAATTTCATCATCATTCCAAATTTTGAAATATAACTGTTGTCTTCAAATGACTCAAAGCATACCTATCATTATGTTGGAAACATTTGTCTTCATTAAAATGAAATCCTGCTAATGTTAAAACAAGGTTTATTGGTGTGCTGACTTAAAAAACAATCTATGTTAGTCTTGCCTATGTCGACTACAACTTTATCAAGTGTGTAACCCGAGCCTTGTGAATCATTAAAGTGTGAAAGATTGTGAATGGAAACTGTCAACAAAAATAATCACAGTCACTATCTTTCCATAAAGATAGGGAAAAAGCATCTTCATATAGACAGGGATTAATATACTTATCAAATGTGACTAGAGCACAAATAAATAATAAAGGTGATCTTCTGTCTTTATCTTATATAATGTCAATTATAATATCAANTATATATATACATATATATATATATTGTATATTATTATTATAATGTAATATAGATACCATACTATGACAAAGACTTTCTTAAATTATATGTTGTTATTTTAAAGACTGGATCTAATTTTTGATTGTTTTCTCTTTCAATTTATCCCTGTGATCAAAAAGTATCAAAAATGGTTCAATAAAACACAAGATTTG
Organism: Centruroides sculpturatus; assembly: GCF_000671375.1. Taxonomy (NCBI): domain Eukaryota; kingdom Metazoa; phylum Arthropoda; class Arachnida; order Scorpiones; family Buthidae; genus Centruroides; species Centruroides sculpturatus. The sequence goes on along the minus strand of NW_019385513.1, from coordinate 49,777 downwards.
AATTTATTCATCAAAATTTATTTCATCCTCTTCAAAGTAATCCCCTCTTACTGCAATGCACTTATGCCAATATTTTTCCAATTCTCTAAACATGCTCTAAAGTTATTTTCGTGAAATCACTTTGGGACGCAGCAAATTTTGTCTTATGGCATCAACTGACTGAAAATAGTCACCATAAAGTGAAAATTTTAGATGAGGAAACAAGAAAAAGTCACACAGTGCCATATTTGATGAATACAGAGCTTACAGAACCATCTTTGTTGAATTTTTGGCCAAAACTTCACGAACAAGAGCATTGTGAGCACGTGCATTATCATAATGAAAAATCCATGAGTTTTCTCATTTTCTATGAACTGCTTCAGGCAAATGATGCAAAATGTTCAAATAATATTCTTTGTTGACAGTATCTTGACCAGTCTTGACAGTTCTTTGGCCAGTCGGAAGGAATTTGTGATTCAAACACTGTGACAATCAAAGAAAACTGTCAGCACGATCTTGATTTTTGACCAACCCTGACATGATCTTTTTGGTCTTGCTTCACCTTTTGAACGCCATTCACTCAACTGTGAGCCTTTTGGTGTCAAAAGCTTACATCCATGTTTTGTCATTAGTAATGATGCATTTTAGGAAGAATTCACCTTGAGAAAGCCTTTCCTCATCCAAGTTGTTGCTTTTGGAAAAAATTCAACTTTTTCAGGGTGACTCGAGAAGTGGCATGCCACAAGCCCAAATGATCTTTTAAAATTACTTGACAAGATCCAAATGATACTGAAACCTGTTCAATAATGCCCCTAATTGTTAAACAAGAATCACTGAGCACCAAATCTCTGATCTGAGCAATGTATTCTTCGTCAGCTGAAGTAGATGGTCTACCAGAGTGTGGTTCATCTTTGATATGTTCGCTGCCTTCCTCAAACATCTTGTACCATTTGAAACTCTTATTTTTGATAGACTATTATCACCAAAAACTTTTTGCAACATTTTCAACATTTTTGTAGTAGTAATTCTATTAAATAACACCATGAAAACTGCAAAATATACCAGCAAATATAATTTAATATAAATACAATGTAGTAATTCTGTTGCAAAAACAAAATTTTATACACATTCTTTGCTCAATTACAAAAAAAATGTGTATTAATTTGCTTTTCTTTACAAGCAAAACAAGCATTTATTTGTGAAATAAAACAGATGATGATATATGAATTGCTGCTGGATTTGACATCCATATGTCATCATCAATCAATGAAAGTTGTATCAAACAATGAAAAAATGACGACAGCACCCTCCTGCATGCAAGCAGTTTAAATAAATCATTCCCAATACTTTTTGATCACAGTAGAATATTTTAAAACAATTTTAAACACTTCAATAATTTTATATAATTTTTAAAGTTGATGTTGGCTATAGTTTAAGTAAATACAAATAAAGAAAGTTATTTTGTGAATTTAGTTATATGAAAATGTTATAAAATCAGATAATAGCATTCTGATGGAACTATAGATATTTTAACAAGCTTAATTGGAATTTTCTCCATTTAGGTGAGCTGATAATACATGGAATACAAAAATTTTTTATGTTTATTTACATGGAATACATTAAAAANAAAGGTTTTGAAAGATATTAAATATTTAATAATAAAATAAAAATTTTTGTTTAACTTAAATTATGCAATTCCATAAACTAAATTCCCATAACTTCCCCATATAAAATCCACAGAAAATTAATAAACAAAAATAAAAATGCTATGTAATCCACATCACATGCTTCACACCTCTAAATTTACCATTGAAAACATGTCAACTCATAAGCAGTTTAAAAAAATTAGTCTCCCCCAATTCCATTTTTATTTTCTCATTCCTTTTATTTCCATTAATAATTCATTGTAGATGTAGTTATAAAATATGTAAGTCTCCTAAACTGTTTTAAGCATTGAAAATACAGGCTGGACAAATGTATCACTGTAAAAAGTGTGATAATTTGTTATAATTACTATGTATGAACAAGATAATAAGAATCGATAGTATAGGAAAACATTTGCACAAAAGAGTTGGTAAAAAAGGTCAAATAGAATATGTGTTTCATGGTTATCTAATTCAACATACAGCATCTCAGACAAAAGTATAAGGTCAATACTATAATACACATCCTTGGGATTCATCAAATAACAATAGGGAAATCAAGAAAGAATTTTTACACAACTCTAGCATTAACCAGGTTAATTTAACATCAATTATCACTCAGTACAGGAGCAAACAGATAGCAACAAACATGCCAAAAGATAAAGAACTGTCTAAGTTCAAAAGAGGACAAATTGTGAAAAGGAAACAATATGGAAAAATGGAAACACAAATTGCTGCTGCTACAGGACATTTAAAGATTGTTGTGAACACTTTCCTACAAAATTCAGCCATATATGGAACAAGAAAACAGTGAGGAAGACCACCAGTGTTAAGCAACCATCAGAAAAACCAAGCAACACTTCTTGCGCATTATGACAAATGATTTTCTTTGAAAATAGTGGCATGTTTGAATCTTCAAAGTCTTAGATTTCAACAAAATATCCTCCTTTAACTGCAGTCCACAAAAAAGCATGTGAAAAGTATCCTCCTTTAACTGCAGTCCACAAAAAAGCATGTGTGTCATTTGCTCTTAAACATCTAACCTTTGATGAAAAATAGAATGACATTGTCTTCTCAGACAAAAAGTTTAACTTAGATGGATCAGATGACTTCAGGAATTACTGGCATCATACCCATGACAACAAGCAATATTTCTCAAGCATCAAATTGGAGGTGGATCAGTGATGATCTGGGGTGCATTTACTGCCAATGGTGCTCTATCAATTGTAATGATAAGTATATGAATGACTTCTTCATTGCTTAACGATTATGCTTACAGAACATTTGTTATTACAAGCACCACTATGTACATCTGGCAAATAGATTTTTCAGCAGGATAACACTCCATAACATCAATCCATGAGCAACAATGAGTGGTTTTTGGCAAATACCATTACTGTTCTAAATTGCCAGACTTAAATCCCATAGAAAACCTTTTTGTTCCTCCCATTGATGATGTCTATTAACATGTTTATGTTAACGGTCATCATTAATTCAACAAAAAAAAAAAGGAAGTAACAAATGCTACACAAAATTCATAAGAGAACTTGGATAAGTTTTTTAAAAACACTCACAATGTCCACAATAAACAGATTGTTACAAGTGCTACATAAGAAAAGTGCAGTAATAATTTCTAAGGTCTCAATCAATATTTTGTGAGGAAATTTGGTAAATTCCTGTTTTGACCTTATGATTTTGTCCACGATGTTATTTGTTAATTTGAATAAAAGATCACAATACAAACCTTATACTTTTTTTACCTTAAAATACTTTAAAATAATTATTTTAAATTGATTTTTATAGATGAAATTTAAGTATAAATTTTTTTACATATTAAAATTTAATGCAGAGTTTAATACTAAAATGAAAATAATTATAATAATTATTATTATGTGGTGTTTTTGGAATATATAGCCATGTAGGATATACCTACTTGGTGTATATATTGATACCTAGTGCTATGCTGGACCGAAGTCAAGGCATAACTACAGGAAAATGTTTTGTTTCCATGTCATTTCATACATATTTGTGTTTAAGAATTTCCTGATAATGTGATATGTGTTTAATATGGCAACCTTCTGTAGTGTGATGTATGTGCTTTTGTGAAGCCCTAATGTTTCAAGATTTTTACGTAATGTTTGTGCAAGAAAGGACTAGGGACACAATACATACTTAATCTATTCTCAACAGATACTTTATTTTATGGTCAAGTTCTAAGTATTTATTAAATTTTTCAATGTATGTATTTTGTATCTAGTATAGCTATGTCTATGGTGTATGTGATTTTGTTTTCTTTGTCAAAGAATGTGATATCTGTTTTGATAAATTGCTTTATCTGTGAATATGGCATGGTTATAATACATTTTGTGTGTGTTGTTTTCTATGACTGTTTGAAGAATGTATTTGTACTATGGTTCCTGAGTGCATGGAAGTTTGTGTTGCAGGGAAGCTTTTAATGTATTATATTTGCTATTTCATTATGTTGATTTTTATAATCTGTTTAAGTTAAAAGCATATAATTATTATTATTATCTGTGTAAATTAAAATAATTTTATTACCATCAGGAATAGATTCTGCCCAACGTGGATCAGAAGCTGGATAATCATCAATAAATTCTTCACTCATTGTAATCACAGCTGTATCTAAAACAGAAGTGGATTCAGAAAAATCTACAGATGACTGCATAACTAAATTATTTATAATTTCTTGGCTTTTGACCTAAAAATGAAAAATAAGCCATTATATTAATTTCAAGACATGTATTTTGTAATAAAAACTGTTTTCATACATTTCAATACAAACAGAACAATAATAACATATTAAACATAATGAATTTAATAGTTCTTACCAAAGTTATTACACTAATATTTAACTTAAAAAAAACTGTCTTATGATGTTATAAATATCAAAAATAAAAATAAATAAATAAGAATAAATATCAAAGAAGAAAACAACTTAAAGTTTTTAATTAAAATATATATACTGCTAGTATTTTCAATAATACATTATCATCTTCATCGACTGCTTGAAACACATGATCTCAAATGTTGCAATCTTTAAATTCAAAATTATATAGGATGTTTTACAAACAAAATTGTGTAAGATATAATAAAAACACATTACATTTTTAAATTTAAAAGCACATTCACATTTTTCATATGTAAAATTGTTTTAATTAAAAATTAAAATAAGAAAGCAATAATATTTCAATGGATACTACTGTACTTAAAATACATATAGAAAGCTTTTCAGAAAATACTATTTGGTTTGAGAATATTAATGCTAATAACAATTATTTAAGCACTTAATAAGTAATATCCATTTAAAACTACAAGCCAACCATTGCTGTATGTCAATGAGCTAGAAATCGGGCTGTTGTTTGTGATATCCAATGTTCCATTTAAATATTATTGCTTTCATATTTTAATTTATAGCTATAACAATTGTTTATCTAAAAAATCAAATATGATTTTAAATTTAAAGATGTAATATTCAAGAACCAAGCATCTGATTTGAATATTATTTTCTTGTTTGATATTTATTCTTATTTATTTATTCTTGTTCTTGATTTTTATAACACCATATGACAGTTTTTTGTTAAACAGTACTTTATATTTGGTGTGCCATTATAGTCTAACTTCATTATATTATATATGTCTCTATTATGTACTATTATATTTGAGAAAGGTCCTATGTAAAAAGTTTAAAACTATTGCTTCAAAATAACTTTTCACAGGTATAAAAACTTATTTAAATAAAATTAAAAAATAATATAAACTACTTTTTACTTCTAAATTGCTTTTGAAAATGCATTTTAAAATCCTAATGTAAACAAAAGTACAATTACTTTTAACATAAAACTATTTAAAAATCTATATGACATATTGATTTTATTTACTACAATATTACAGATTTTATTAAAGCAATGATATAGTTTGAATAAGCAATTCAAGTTCTAGTTACTGAAACATCTTTTGAGACTAACAAATAAAAAATGATTAAAAACATTAAAAATAAATAAATCTTTAAGATGTACATAATTTTCTACCATATGCAATTTTTAAAAATAAACATATAATTTTATATTATTACAGAAGATAAATACATTTTATCAAGTTATTATTTCTAAAAACTTACTACTCCATCTTTATAAAACAGCATTAAAGCACGTTTCAACAGAACAATATGATTATTCTTCCCTCCTTGCAATTCTGCCTGAAAAATAATTTTCCATAAATCAATAATAAAAATTAAAATAATTTATTATTTTAGCCTTGTACAGGTGCTCCCCTACTTACAAACAGGTTAGGTCCCCAAGGTTTTGTTCTAAGTCAAAAACTAACATAGAAAGTACATTTGTACAGAGAATAACAATTAGTATTTGATCCTTCAATGTATTTAATGTTTATTGCTTATTTACCTGCTTGCTACTTCTTAGTATCAGCAGTTTCAAATATGGGCTTTTGTCATCTAATGTACTTAGTTTAGTTTCCACAGTAAAAGAGTGGCATTTCTTGCATTTATTTTCATTGCTAGATTTACTATTACATTTTGGATGCATTTTTGAAGAACTAATCATAAAAATTCATAAAAATTGCCCAAAAGAGTGAGAAATGCCATTATTCCAAAGTTACCAACTTTGACACCGCCTCATGAGCAGCAAATGAATCAGAACTTGCACAAAAATGAAAAATGACTATATTCAATAGAAATAATCTCACATTATTTATTACTGGTCAAAGACTGACTTCCATACCACTGCACGAGCAACAACAGAATTTCACAATCTGTGCAAAATGTAAATTTTAGACGTACAGTAAAATTGTTCTTAACTCTGAAAGTTCATAAGTTGAATATTCATAAGTAGAGGAGCACTTATATAAGTAAAATTAGTATACAAATTTAATGTTAAAATTCCAAAAACTTTTTTAGTTAACAATATATTATTAAAAAGTAAAATATTGTACTTTTTGAAATATTAAAAATATCCATAAATTACATATAAACAAATATAATTTCTATCATTGTAGAATATTTTGTTATAAAATTTCATTTAATAAATTTGATAGATGTATACAAATATTATCAAAGTGAACAGATTTAATAGTAACAATTACACATAAAAGAAAAATTCACAATAAAAACTATAAAGTTCAAAACACAAAGAATAACCTTTTCAAATATTTTGATCAATGGACAAATGTTTTCAGGTAACTTTATAGTTCAACATCAGGTCTACTCACAACATAAACATAAATTTCTAACATTCTACTTTGAAACATCATAGCATTCCATAACACTTTTTATAAATTTAAAATGTCCAGTATTCATGTTTCTGCACATTTAAAATTTCAGATTTTATAAAAATTAAAAATTGTATAAATTATATTCAAACATCTTATTAATTTTCTAAGTTAATATATAAAAGTATTGAATGCCTGTACATTCTAAATTTCAAATTTGTAAAAAGCATTACAGAATGCTATGGGCTCTCTTTGAAACTAAAACAGTTAAACAACACCACAGCATACTTTTTAGGCATAAATATATAGTTCAACGAGGGTCATATCAAAACTGAAATATATTACAAATCTGGATACCAGCTTTAAATCATCACGGCAGACTCCATTGATCTACATATTCATAAATATCACTATCTAAACATCTTATGTGCATAGACGGTGACAAAATAAGATAATAAATTTCTATAAATTTATTTAACATCAATTTAAATTTGTAAATATTTATACTAAAAAAGTGGAACATGAATTTGAATTTCATCATCATTCCAAATTTTGAAATATAACTGTTGTCTTCAAATGACTCAAAGCATACCTATCATTATGTTGGAAACATTTGTCTTCATTAAAATGAAATCCTGCTAATGTTAAAACAAGGTTTATTGGTGTGCTGACTTAAAAAACAATCTATGTTAGTCTTGCCTATGTCGACTACAACTTTATCAAGTGTGTAACCCGAGCCTTGTGAATCATTAAAGTGTGAAAGATTGTGAATGGAAACTGTCAACAAAAATAATCACAGTCACTATCTTTCCATAAAGATAGGGAAAAAGCATCTTCATATAGACAGGGATTAATATACTTATCAAATGTGACTAGAGCACAAATAAATAATAAAGGTGATCTTCTGTCTTTATCTTATATAATGTCAATTATAATATCAATTTAGATACTTTATTTTCTGGAATAATTATTCAGTTTTTAAAGATTTAATCAGTTCTTACAAACATCATAGAGTATACTGACAAAATTTCACACTTTTTATATATTTCTGTTTTCAAATAATTATCAGATCAAGTACTTTCAATTAAAAGTCTTTGTTTAATACTCAGACTAATTACTATGATCAAATTTTGTCTTGATTACATTTTGTCAATACATTTAAAATTATTTGAGATAGCAATAACTTTCATTCTGAATTACAATTTTGTTTTTTAATAGTTTTATAGTAAATTTGAATTGCCTTTATTAAAAAATTCTGAAAATTCTTCATTTAAATTTCTGCTGTTAAAATATAAATTTCTTTTATGTAATAAAATATTTTTAAAAATTTTTTTTATATTTTCTTATTCAATAAAAGTAAGAAAAATTGTTTTAGCATACTTACTTCCTCAATTTCTTTCATTGGTAAATCTAATAAAATATTTTTTGATGTTCTGTAATAAATAATAAAATTACTATAGTAAATAAACTCAAATTAAGTTTTATTTTTCTATACAAAAATATCAGGAAAATATGTCAAGATTTCAATATACAAATTAAAAATACAGTAGAGCATCGATTATCTGACTCAATTGGGGACTGGGGTTGGTCAGATAACTGAAAAAACGGATAACCGAAAAATATGAAAAAATACATTATTAGTATAGAATATTAGTATATCTCATGTAATTAGTATATCGCTATTAACCTACTTCGCGTTGAATTTTCATCGATGTTAAGCCTAACAAAAATTTTTTTTAAATAATAATCATCACTATTGTATTGTTAAAAATTAAAAAATTAAGCATCGTTTAAACACTGGCTCCCTTTCATGGTCGAACCATGTTGCTAGCTAAAACACGTAAAAATACTATTAAAGTAGCCAAGACATAGCAAATATTGTAGCGCCACATCACTAGCAGACATTTGAATTTGCCGACTAGAACGGTCGGTTAACCGATGTGACGGTTAATCGGAGGTCGGATAATCAATGCTCTACTGTATTACTTAATCATTTGTAAAAATAACTTAGAAAATTTTTTATTTAATTTTTCTTAAACAGAATGAAAGTATGGTTAACAATAAATTTTCTAACTTTTTGATATTCATTGTAGAACATTTACATGGTGCTATTCTATTTATTTTTTCTCCATCTATCATCTATATATATTTTTTTGTTAGAGAATGACGAGAAAAATGTTATGTATATAGTTTAAAAAATTATTAAATAATAACTCCAATAACTCCTCTAAGTATATTAAAATACTCCTCTCCAACCAATAAACATAAACTAATTGTGACTAATATTTATGCACTTAAATAAATATCAGTTTTAGTAATGATTACTATTGAACAACTAAAAATCAAATAAATATAAAATTTTCTCATAAATAATATAAAACTAAATTTTTGAAAAATTACACTGGTTCAGGAGCAGATGTTGGAGGTGTTGACTGATTAGATAAAATAGACATCAAACCATGAGTATATGAGAAAAATAATGGAATTCCATCACAAGTACCTAGTAAAAAATAAATTAATAAATATTAAAAATTATATAAATTTAACAGAAATTTGTATTCTTATTTTTCCTCCATGTTTTATGTTTCTTTGCGAACAATTTATAACACTTTTAAAAATAATATTAATATGTAAATAATATCAGAAAAGTTTAATGACAATAGCAAAGTTTTGAAAAAAATTTTTAAATCTAAAATAATGAACAATTCTGGGGATGTAACAGCTCAAAGGGATAAATCTATTAGTTAAACAGTGTAGCTAATAAACCAAGAAAATATCTTTGTTATTAAATAAAAGGTTAAAATTTTTGGAATGTTTGTCATTCTATCACCAGACCATTGCAGTTGTTATGAATATTCAAATTGCAAATTCTAAATCAGTAATTTCATTTAAACACAGAGAACACATACAATAGGTGATGCAGATCCAAAATTCCAGTTATATTGAGACAGTATGTTTAAAAAATGAAATGTAATTTAAATAAGTCCATATTTACTTCATATACTGTATATGTTCTGTACACACTAATGGAATAACTGGTTTAGAATGCTGCAATTTAAAGTTCATTAAATTACACTGATCTAATGATGAAATGATAAACATTCCAAAAATGTTAATCCTTCATTTCATAAATAAAAACAATTTCTGGCTTCTTGAAAACCTGAATATTTGTTTAACTAATCAATGAAGAAAAAATTTAAAATAATAAAATATCTTTTAAAATATATTTAAAATTGACCTTTCATATTCTACAGATATCTAAACCTTGATTGAATAAAATTTGTGTTATAGAACATAAAATATTTTCAATTTTTCTGGTGATACAGCTAATGTTCTTTTTCAATTAAATCATACATAAAAAACTTACACACAAACTGAAACTGTATATTAATCAAAACACTAATTAGCATTTAAGTATTAGTGTATTGATCAATTAAATCATTTCTTATTTATATAAAAAGTCTGCTTCTATTCAAATATTTCATATCAGACAGTGAATCAGTGAGACTAATTTCATATGTACAGATTACTAATATTTAAAATAAAAATGTGATTGTTTCAATAAATTTCATGTTTTTCCATCTTAAACATAAATTATTTTTTTACATACATATTAAAAAATTTATTGACAAGATGTAATATATATATATATACATATATATATAGGGAAGCTTTTAATGTATTATATTTGCTATTTCATTATGTTGATTTTTATAATCTGTTTAAGTTAAAAGCATATAATTATTATTATTATCTGTGTAAATTAAAATAATTTTATTACCATCAGGAATAGATTCTGCCCAACGTGGATCAGAAGCTGGATAATCATCAATAAATTCTTCACTCATTGTAATCACAGCTGTATCTAAAACAGAAGTGGATTCAGANTATATATATACATATATATATATATTGTATATTATTATTATAATGTAATATAGATACCATACTATGACAAAGACTTTCTTAAATTATATGTTGTTATTTTAAAGACTGGATCTAATTTTTGATTGTTTTCTCTTTCAATTTATCCCTGTGATCAAAAAGTATCAAAAATGGTTCAATAAAACACAAGATTTGAATTTATTCATCAAAATTTATTTCATCCTCTTCAAAGTAATCCCCTCTTACTGCAATGCACTTATGCCAATATTTTTCCAATTCTCTAAACATGCTCTAAAGTTATTTTCGTGAAATCACTTTGGGACGCAGCAAATTTTGTCTTATGGCATCAACTGACTGAAAATAGTCACCATAAAGTGAAAATTTTAGATGAGGAAACAAGAAAAAGTCACACAGTGCCATATTTGATGAATACAGAGCTTACAGAACCATCTTTGTTGAATTTTTGGCCAAAACTTCACGAACAAGAGCATTGTGAGCACGTGCATTATCATAATGAAAAATCCATGAGTTTTCTCATTTTCTATGAACTGCTTCAGGCAAATGATGCAAAATGTTCAAATAATATTCTTTGTTGACAGTATCTTGACCAGTCTTGACAGTTCTTTGGCCAGTCGGAAGGAATTTGTGATTCAAACACTGTGACAATCAAAGAAAACTGTCAGCACGATCTTGATTTTTGACCAACCCTGACATGATCTTTTTGGTCTTGCTTCACCTTTTGAACGCCATTCACTCAACTGTGAGCCTTTTGGTGTCAAAAGCTTACATCCATGTTTTGTCATTAGTAATGATGCATTTTAGGAAGAATTCACCTTGAGAAAGCCTTTCCTCATCCAAGTTGTTGCTTTTGGAAAAAATTCAACTTTTTCAGGGTGACTCGAGAAGTGGCATGCCACAAGCCCAAATGATCTTTTAAAATTACTTGACAAGATCCAAATGATACTGAAACCTGTTCAATAATGCCCCTAATTGTTAAACAAGAATCACTGAGCACCAAATCTCTGATCTGAGCAATGTATTCTTCGTCAGCTGAAGTAGATGGTCTACCAGAGTGTGGTTCATCTTTGATATGTTCGCTGCCTTCCTCAAACATCTTGTACCATTTGAAACTCTTATTTTTGATAGACTATTATCACCAAAAACTTTTTGCAACATTTTCAACATTTTTGTAGTAGTAATTCTATTAAATAACACCATGAAAACTGCAAAATATACCAGCAAATATAATTTAATATAAATACAATGTAGTAATTCTGTTGCAAAAACAAAATTTTATACACATTCTTTGCTCAATTACAAAAAAAATGTGTATTAATTTGCTTTTCTTTACAAGCAAAACAAGCATTTATTTGTGAAATAAAACAGATGATGATATATGAATTGCTGCTGGATTTGACATCCATATGTCATCATCAATCAATGAAAGTTGTATCAAACAATGAAAAAATGACGACAGCACCCTCCTGCATGCAAGCAGTTTAAATAAATCATTCCCAATACTTTTTGATCACAGTAGAATATTTTAAAACAATTTTAAACACTTCAATAATTTTATATAATTTTTAAAGTTGATGTTGGCTATAGTTTAAGTAAATACAAATAAAGAAAGTTATTTTGTGAATTTAGTTATATGAAAATGTTATAAAATCAGATAATAGCATTCTGATGGAACTATAGATATTTTAACAAGCTTAATTGGAATTTTCTCCATTTAGGTGAGCTGATAATACATGGAATACAAAAATTTTTTATGTTTATTTACATGGAATACATTAAAAAAGTTTAAAAACAATTTTTAATAATAATAAGTTAAATTATTGTTAAATAAAAAATTATACATTCTCCAATTTTCTCTTTGAGAATATAAAATTCTACAGAAAATTTCCCTCTTTCCCCAGTTGACTCAAAGTTCCAATTTTGGGGAAAATCCCCAATCTGGAAACTCTGTCTTCAGCACATCAAATTTAATTTGCCATAAAAAAGAAGCAGACTAGATCTTAACGCGTTCAAATGCTTCTTTTTGTAAATAAAAATCTGCAGTTGGTAAAAATTAGAACAATCATTGATTAATCCATTATAGTAAGATAAAAGTAGTAAAAAAATAATAATGTAAAAGTCAATGTTTTATTTCTTAGAATTTAATAAATTATTTTTCTTTTTACTTTAAGTTTTACTTTATTAATTACTTTATTAATATATATGGTAATTAATTTTAATCAATCCATTGAAATAACAAAAAATACATACTACAAAAAACTCATTGAATCAAAAATGTTAGACTTTGAGGACACAAAAGCTATCAGTTTCATCATAGATGCACTATCATTGGTGAAAACAGAATCAATTTCATTTTCTTCAATTGGAACTCATATTTTTTTACTGCATATTGTGATTTTACACAAAAACAAACAAAATTTATCTAAAACATTTTTCCGAAAGATACTATGTACTTGTCATAAGTTATGTGCATTTGAAGTTCTACATGGCACCATACAATTCACATGTGAATATTTGTGAAACTCATTAAAAAAGGAAGAAAAACATTTAAAAAATTATTATGAAACTATTATTGTTTGAAAAATTCATTCTTTTTCTTCAAATAGTGAACTGATAGAAAAACTAGTGCCATAACATGTTAAAGCCATCGAGTTTGTACTGTATTGTCATGGATTGTCCAGAATGTTGATCTATCCGGGAAAACCATGAAATGAGTTATTTCTGTATGATAAAAACTGGCAGATCAATCTATCCAAAGAGAATGTCGCCATGCTGGTTTAAGTGAGGTTATACATCCTTTCCCAAAGAAAGTATAAAATTTATAGATGCCAGTTTTTATTATAAAATTGTGAAACTGTCAGAATTAAATCAAAAATTACAATTATATGTTTAACATTCTTAAGACCAGGGTAACGATCTGTTGCACCCCCCATTGTTATAACAATGTACTAGGGTACCGATTCGTCGTTACCCTGCGAAAAATCGATTTTAATGAAAATTTTTGGCAACAGATGCCACCACTTGACGGTAGTGTGTTGTCTACCATCTGTTTCACATATTTGTGTCCAGGTGGTGTTTTGTCGACTGAAAAATTTTTATTTAGCAATTTTTTTTTTAAGTTAAATATTTTTTCATTTATTTTATAGCATATTTACGTAATAATATTACTAAAATACGTTTATTCATGCTATAATAAGTTTATTTAGTTATAATAAGTCAATGTATGATAAATATTTAAATTGTGACCTTTAATTTTAATATTTTATAAATTTTTTTATTTTTTATTTTTTAATTTAATTAAAAATATTAGCACATCGTAAATGTATTACTACTGGTTTATATATTTATCACAATAATTTATATTATTGTTCAAAATAAAATGAATAAAGAATATTAGTTCGTAATATTCATCGATAGCAAAATAAAGGTTAGATTCCAAACAAAGGATATATTATAATCTGTGATAATTTTAAAACTAAAAATCGTACATTCATAAATGTTATATAGAATTGTACAGAACAACATTTTAAGTCGTTCTGGCTTAGTGCCAAGAACAAACTACTTAATTGGAGTATGTGAATTTTAAAAAATGTTGCAAATTTTCACAGACAGATGTCAGTTCTGATATATTATAATTTTTTTCTATTGAATTTTTTTATGGAAATGTATTTTAAAATATCGTATTTATAACTACAGATATGAATAAATGTAACGTGATTTTTGTCATATGAATATAACAATAACTTGATTTTTGGTGAATTTTTGAAATAATATAACTTGTTGACCTATATTGACCTTGGCCCTTCTAGACAATAAACGTAAACACGGGGCGTGGTAACTGCTTCTAAGAAGGTTAATTTCTGCATTTTGTCTTTTTTCTAACAACATAAAATACTCATGGACTATTGCAAGTGCTTTTTTATGTTTATTTTATTGTAAGCTGATCCAAAAAACATAAAAAATAAACATATCAAATTTCAGAAATTTACTGTAAATTATCTGAATTTACACCAATTAACATTTGCTATGTGTGAAATTTGAGAGGAAAGTGTTATTTTTAAGGTCAGAGTAGCCCAGATTGATTGACTACTGCTGCTGCTGCTGCTGCTAACATCAATAAGCCATTAATTGTTTTATTGTCCTTTAAATGCAAATTCTCTTCCTAATGTTTAAGTCCATTAAATTACAATGTTATTATTTTATTGTATGCAGATGAATGTTTTCTTTAACAGTTATTTCATAATTATTTTTGTTAGATTTGATTAATTTAATTTTTTAGTCGCAGTTTAACCACTATTCCAATAACCCCAAGGTTTCCAGCATGCTTGTCTTCTCCAGTTATATGCAGTATGCCAGTCAATTCACAAAAATATTGTTATAAAAAGATGATGTTGATCTTGATTCCATCAAATAATTATAGTTTCCTAATTATTTTTTAAAAATTTTTCTTCCTTTTTCAATTAATGTATAGATATCCAGATTCAAACTGTGCAGCAGCCACATAAAACTTCATAAATTATGATAAGTGAATCTTTAAAAAAAATGTTTTTAGATAAATTTTGCTTGCTTTTTGTGTAAAATCATAACATGCAATAAAAAATGGGAGTTTCAATTTCAGAAACTGACTCCATTTTCACTAACCTAAGCACCATTTTTGATGAAAGTGACAGCCCCATCTTGTGGTCCCCTTGAAGGCTAACATTTTCTGTTCAATGATTTTTTGTAGGATATGTATTTTTTTGAGTTATCTCAGTGGACTGATTAAAACAAACTGTCCTATATAGAAATACATAAACTATTTAAATAATAAATATTAAATAAAATTAACTAAATAAGTCATATAAGGTAATGTAATTAAGTTCACTAAGCATTCAAAATATTTGAATATTTGAGATCTGTCTAATATCCAAGTCTGATGTTTAAATTCAAGAAAAGTGTTCACCATCTCAAATTTAAAATTATAAAAGCCTTTTCAATGTTTAATCATTATCATTTATAATCACACACAACTTATAAGTTTAATTAAATTCAACACATAATGCAAAAAAACTTTAAAATCTTGGATATGATATGAGTAAATAAATTATTGTTTTATTGTTTTGTTCAATGTTTGATGAAAGCTTCATACCTGCACCTAAAATCTTATCTCCATGACTACTAAATTCAATAACATCAGATTCTTCTGTAGCAGTATCAACTAAAACGAAATAAAATTTCATTTTAAATATTTTATTCATTTATTAATCAACAAACAAACTATATTCATTTATTACTATAATTAGGATACAACTTTATTTATTATTATTAATCCTAACCATATAGACCATATATTACAGCAGTCAAACTTGTATTTATTTATATTGAAATTATCTGAAAAATTTAAATAAAAACAATAACTTTGTTTTAATATTATGTAATGCAAATACATTGGAACATGCTTTAGTCTTAAATAAGCACATGTCCTGGCAATACCTAATGGCAGAAAGTGGAAGACACCAACAAAAATTTGCTTACATCTTATATCTGCAGCATGTTAGATAATTTCACAGAAATGGTCACCTTGCAAATGTGTACTCAACATTGTAAACACGTACTTTCACACAAATGTTCATCTTGCAAATGCTATGTTATGTTACATAATGTAAGTTAAGGTGTGAATAGGTGTGATGTTAAGGCGTAAACAATTTTTCTTGGCAAATTTACCACAGAATGAAAGTGTACAAAGACATATATTTACCTAGGATTAAATCTACAAGTGAATGCAGAAATTTAAAATGTCCAATAGGATATTGTCAAAGCTCCATGGCAAGACCAGATATATTAAAGCAACATATGCCATCCACTATTTAAAAAGCTGAAAAAGTATTGCTAAAATCACTGCTAAATTAAATATAAATGTTAGTTCTACACATATCTTGTCTCAAATAAAAGCTGCAATTCAACAAAGAATATGTAGTGGATGTTAATACTACCTGACATCTGAACAAAAGGTACTTATGCTAGAGAATTCACTCTGATCCTTAGAGATCACTACTTTTTTGGACCAATGAAGAAAATATTTGGAGAAGACATTTTCAAAGTAAAGATAGCCCAAAACAAGCCACGTAAAAATGGCTCTTCAAGCAACCTAAAACCCTCTGGGATGCTATCTAGTCACTAGACATACTGGAGAAAGTGTGTTGAAATAGGAAGCAATTATGTTAAAAATTATACAAATGTATCCTGATATGAAATAAATATAATTTATAACAAANTAACACTTTTAAAAATAATATTAATATGTAAATAATATCAGAAAAGTTTAATGACAATAGCAAAGTTTTGAAAAAAATTTTTAAATCTAAAATAATGAACAATTCTGGGGATGTAACAGCTCAAAGGGATAAATCTATTAGTTAAACAGTGTAGCTAATAAACCAAGAAAATATCTTTGTTATTAAATAAAAGGTTAAAATTTTTGGAATGTTTGTCATTCTATCACCAGACCATTGCAGTTGTTATGAATATTCAAATTGCAAATTCTAAATCAGTAATTTCATTTAAACACAGAGAACACATACAATAGGTGATGCAGATCCAAAATTCCAGTTATATTGAGACAGTATGTTTAAAAAATGAAATGTAATTTAAATAAGTCCATATTTACTTCATATACTGTATATGTTCTGTACACACTAATGGAATAACTGGTTTAGAATGCTGCAATTTAAAGTTCATTAAATTACACTGATCTAATGATGAAATGATAAACATTCCAAAAATGTTAATCCTTCATTTCATAAATAAAAACAATTTCTGGCTTCTTGAAAACCTGAATATTTGTTTAACTAATCAATGAAGAAAAAATTTAAAATAATAAAATATCTTTTAAAATATATTTAAAATTGACCTTTCATATTCTACAGATATCTAAACCTTGATTGAATAAAATTTGTGTTATAGAACATAAAATATTTTCAATTTTTCTGGTGATACAGCTAATGTTCTTTTTCAATTAAATCATACATAAAAAACTTACACACAAACTGAAACTGTATATTAATCAAAACACTAATTAGCATTTAAGTATTAGTGTATTGATCAATTAAATCATTTCTTATTTATATAAAAAGTCTGCTTCTATTCAAATATTTCATATCAGACAGTGAATCAGTGAGACTAATTTCATATGTACAGATTACTAATATTTAAAATAAAAATGTGATTGTTTCAATAAATTTCATGTTTTTCCATCTTAAACATAAATTATTTTTTTACATACATATTAAAAAATTTATTGACAAGATGTAATATATATATATATACATATATATATAGGGAAGCTTTTAATGTATTATATTTGCTATTTCATTATGTTGATTTTTATAATCTGTTTAAGTTAAAAGCATATAATTATTATTATTATCTGTGTAAATTAAAATAATTTTATTACCATCAGGAATAGATTCTGCCCAACGTGGATCAGAAGCTGGATAATCATCAATAAATTCTTCACTCATTGTAATCACAGCTGTATCTAAAACAGAAGTGGATTCAGAAAAATCTACAGATGACTGCATAACTAAATTATTTATAATTTCTTGGCTTTTGACCTAAAAATGAAAAATAAGCCATTATATTAATTTCAAGACATGTATTTTGTAATAAAAACTGTTTTCATACATTTCAATACAAACAGAACAATAATAACATATTAAACATAATGAATTTAATAGTTCTTACCAAAGTTATTACACTAATATTTAACTTAAAAAAAACTGTCTTATGATGTTATAAATATCAAAAATAAAAATAAATAAATAAGAATAAATATCAAAGAAGAAAACAACTTAAAGTTTTTAATTAAAATATATATACTGCTAGTATTTTCAATAATACATTATCATCTTCATCGACTGCTTGAAACACATGATCTCAAATGTTGCAATCTTTAAATTCAAAATTATATAGGATGTTTTACAAACAAAATTGTGTAAGATATAATAAAAACACATTACATTTTTAAATTTAAAAGCACATTCACATTTTTCATATGTAAAATTGTTTTAATTAAAAATTAAAATAAGAAAGCAATAATATTTCAATGGATACTACTGTACTTAAAATACATATAGAAAGCTTTTCAGAAAATACTATTTGGTTTGAGAATATTAATGCTAATAACAATTATTTAAGCACTTAATAAGTAATATCCATTTAAAACTACAAGCCAACCATTGCTGTATGTCAATGAGCTAGAAATCGGGCTGTTGTTTGTGATATCCAATGTTCCATTTAAATATTATTGCTTTCATATTTTAATTTATAGCTATAACAATTGTTTATCTAAAAAATCAAATATGATTTTAAATTTAAAGATGTAATATTCAAGAACCAAGCATCTGATTTGAATATTATTTTCTTGTTTGATATTTATTCTTATTTATTTATTCTTGTTCTTGATTTTTATAACACCATATGACAGTTTTTTGTTAAACAGTACTTTATATTTGGTGTGCCATTATAGTCTAACTTCATTATATTATATATGTCTCTATTATGTACTATTATATTTGAGAAAGGTCCTATGTAAAAAGTTTAAAACTATTGCTTCAAAATAACTTTTCACAGGTATAAAAACTTATTTAAATAAAATTAAAAAATAATATAAACTACTTTTTACTTCTAAATTGCTTTTGAAAATGCATTTTAAAATCCTAATGTAAACAAAAGTACAATTACTTTTAACATAAAACTATTTAAAAATCTATATGACATATTGATTTTATTTACTACAATATTACAGATTTTATTAAAGCAATGATATAGTTTGAATAAGCAATTCAAGTTCTAGTTACTGAAACATCTTTTGAGACTAACAAATAAAAAATGATTAAAAACATTAAAAATAAATAAATCTTTAAGATGTACATAATTTTCTACCATATGCAATTTTTAAAAATAAACATATAATTTTATATTATTACAGAAGATAAATACATTTTATCAAGTTATTATTTCTAAAAACTTACTACTCCATCTTTATAAAACAGCATTAAAGCACGTTTCAACAGAACAATATGATTATTCTTCCCTCCTTGCAATTCTGCCTGAAAAATAATTTTCCATAAATCAATAATAAAAATTAAAATAATTTATTATTTTAGCCTTGTACAGGTGCTCCCCTACTTACAAACAGGTTAGGTCCCCAAGGTTTTGTTCTAAGTCAAAAACTAACATAGAAAGTACATTTGTACAGAGAATAACAATTAGTATTTGATCCTTCAATGTATTTAATGTTTATTGCTTATTTACCTGCTTGCTACTTCTTAGTATCAGCAGTTTCAAATATGGGCTTTTGTCATCTAATGTACTTAGTTTAGTTTCCACAGTAAAAGAGTGGCATTTCTTGCATTTATTTTCATTGCTAGATTTACTATTACATTTTGGATGCATTTTTGAAGAACTAATCATAAAAATTCATAAAAATTGCCCAAAAGAGTGAGAAATGCCATTATTCCAAAGTTACCAACTTTGACACCGCCTCATGAGCAGCAAATGAATCAGAACTTGCACAAAAATGAAAAATGACTATATTCAATAGAAATAATCTCACATTATTTATTACTGGTCAAAGACTGACTTCCATACCACTGCACGAGCAACAACAGAATTTCACAATCTGTGCAAAATGTAAATTTTAGACGTACAGTAAAATTGTTCTTAACTCTGAAAGTTCATAAGTTGAATATTCATAAGTAGAGGAGCACTTATATAAGTAAAATTAGTATACAAATTTAATGTTAAAATTCCAAAAACTTTTTTAGTTAACAATATATTATTAAAAAGTAAAATATTGTACTTTTTGAAATATTAAAAATATCCATAAATTACATATTAATTAATATATATAATTAATTAAATTAATTAATTATATTAATTAATATCCATAAATTACATATAAACAAATATAATTTCTATCATTGTAGAATATTTTGTTATAAAATTTCATTTAATAAATTTGATAGATGTATACAAATATTATCAAAGTGAACAGATTTAATAGTAACAATTACACATAAAAGAAAAATTCACAATAAAAACTATAAAGTTCAAAACACAAAGAATAACCTTTTCAAATATTTTGATCAATGGACAAATGTTTTCAGGTAACT
>NW_019385513.1:0-27516 GCF_000671375.1 Centruroides sculpturatus | reverse complement strand
ACTAGTTTATATATTTATCACAATAATTTATATTATTGTTCAAAATAGAATGAATAAAGAATATTAGTTCATAATATTCATCGATAGCAAAACAAAGGTTAGATTCCAAACAAAGGATATATTATAATCTGTGATAATTTTAAAACTAAAAATCGTACATTCATAAATGTTATATAGAATTGTACAGAACAACATTTCAAGTCGTTCTGGCTTAGTGCCAAGAACAAACTACTTAATTGGAGTATGTGAATTTTAAAAAATGTTGCAAATTTTCACAGACAGATGTCAGTTCTGATATATTATAATTTTTTTCTATTGAATTTTTTTATGGAAATGTATTTTAAAATATCGTATTTATAACTACAGATATGAATAAATGTAACGTGATTTTTGTCATATGAATATAACAATAACTTGATTTTTGGTGAATTTTTGAAATAATATAACTTGTTGACCTATATTGACCTTGGCCCTTCTAGACAATAAACGTAAACACGGGGCGTGGTAACTGCTTCTAAGAAGGTTAATTTCTGCATTTTGTCTTTTTTCTAACAACATAAAATACTCATGGACTATTGCAAGTGCTTTTTTATGTTTATTTTATTGTAAGCTGATCCAAAAAACATAAAAAATAAACATATCAAATTTCAGAAATTTACTGTAAATTATCTGAATTTACACCAATTAACATTTGCTATGTGTGAAATTTGAGAGGAAAGTGTTATTTTTAAGGTCAGAGTAGCCCAGATTGATTGACTACTGCTGCTGCTGCTGCTGCTAACATCAATAAGCCATTAATTGTTTTATTGTCCTTTAAATGCAAATTCTCTTCCTAATGTTTAAGTCCATTAAATTACAATGTTATTATTTTATTGTATGCAGATGAATGTTTTCTTTAACAGTTATTTCATAATTATTTTTGTTAGATTTGATTAATTTAATTTTTTAGTCGCAGTTTAACCACTATTCCAATAACCCCAAGGTTTCCAGCATGCTTGTCTTCTCCAGTTATATGCAGTATGCCAGTCAATTCACAAAAATATTGTTATAAAAAGATGATGTTGATCTTGATTCCATCAAATAATTATAGTTTCCTAATTATTTTTTAAAAATTTTTCTTCCTTTTTCAATTAATGTATAGATATCCAGATTCAAACTGTGCAGCAGCCACATAAAACTTCATAAATTATGATAAGTGAATCTTTAAAAAAAATGTTTTTAGATAAATTTTGCTTGCTTTTTGTGTAAAATCATAACATGCAATAAAAAATGGGAGTTTCAATTTCAGAAACTGACTCCATTTTCACTAACCTAAGCACCATTTTTGATGAAAGTGACAGCCCCATCTTGTGGTCCCCTTGAAGGCTAACATTTTCTGTTCAATGATTTTTTGTAGGATATGTATTTTTTTGAGTTATCTCAGTGGACTGATTAAAACAAACTGTCCTATATAGAAATACATAAACTATTTAAATAATAAATATTAAATAAAATTAACTAAATAAGTCATATAAGGTAATGTAATTAAGTTCACTAAGCATTCAAAATATTTGAATATTTGAGATCTGTCTAATATCCAAGTCTGATGTTTAAATTCAAGAAAAGTGTTCACCATCTCAAATTTAAAATTATAAAAGCCTTTTCAATGTTTAATCATTATCATTTATAATCACACACAACTTATAAGTTTAATTAAATTCAACACATAATGCAAAAAAACTTTAAAATCTTGGATATGATATGAGTAAATAAATTATTGTTTTATTGTTTTGTTCAATGTTTGATGAAAGCTTCATACCTGCACCTAAAATCTTATCTCCATGACTACTAAATTCAATAACATCAGATTCTTCTGTAGCAGTATCAACTAAAACGAAATAAAATTTCATTTTAAATATTTTATTCATTTATTAATCAACAAACAAACTATATTCATTTATTACTATAATTAGGATACAACTTTATTTATTATTATTAATCCTAACCATATAGACCATATATTACAGCAGTCAAACTTGTATTTATTTATATTGAAATTATCTGAAAAATTTAAATAAAAACAATAACTTTGTTTTAATATTATGTAATGCAAATACATTGGAACATGCTTTAGTCTTAAATAAGCACATGTCCTGGCAATACCTAATGGCAGAAAGTGGAAGACACCAACAAAAATTTGCTTACATCTTATATCTGCAGCATGTTAGATAATTTCACAGAAATGGTCACCTTGCAAATGTGTACTCAACATTGTAAACACGTACTTTCACACAAATGTTCATCTTGCAAATGCTATGTTATGTTACATAATGTAAGTTAAGGTGTGAATAGGTGTGATGTTAAGGCGTAAACAATTTTTCTTGGCAAATTTACCACAGAATGAAAGTGTACAAAGACATATATTTACCTAGGATTAAATCTACAAGTGAATGCAGAAATTTAAAATGTCCAATAGGATATTGTCAAAGCTCCATGGCAAGACCAGATATATTAAAGCAACATATGCCATCCACTATTTAAAAAGCTGAAAAAGTATTGCTAAAATCACTGCTAAATTAAATATAAATGTTAGTTCTACACATATCTTGTCTCAAATAAAAGCTGCAATTCAACAAAGAATATGTAGTGGATGTTAATACTACCTGACATCTGAACAAAAGGTACTTATGCTAGAGAATTCACTCTGATCCTTAGAGATCACTACTTTTTTGGACCAATGAAGAAAATATTTGGAGAAGACATTTTCAAAGTAAAGATAGCCCAAAACAAGCCACGTAAAAATGGCTCTTCAAGCAACCTAAAACCCTCTGGGATGCTATCTAGTCACTAGACATACTGGAGAAAGTGTGTTGAAATAGGAAGCAATTATGTTAAAAATTATACAAATGTATCCTGATATGAAATAAATATAATTTATAACAAAATTTTTGTTTTCAAACAATTATATAAACTATTTTGATATAAAAATTAAAAATATGATAATGGTTTGATATTTTCAAGATATGAAAATGAATATAACATATGAAAAACAATCTATTATTGTCAAAATACACACAAAAAAGTATACTTAATATGGTATTTAAAAAATATATTATAAAACTACTTGAGGAAATATAAAACAAGACAAAGGTAAAAAATTAATAAATAAGATATATTTAAATTATTATTCTATTTATGTAATTAAAATATGGAAAAATAATAAATTATATGTATAGCACAATGAAAAAGATAATTGAAGACTTTTCTAGTTTTTTTCAGTTTAGTCCAAAAGGCTAAACTGAAAAATCCACACCTTTGTATTTGATAGGATCTTTTAGACACACTATGTACACATGGCTGATGGTTTGTAGTTAACTTCCTGTAAATTAATATGCAGAAAACTTCCTGCAATATTTTGATGCTAATATCCAAATAATGAACAAATACCTTATTAACTTGCTCTACCTGTGATATGATAATTGAATATTGTATGTATATTTATGCAAAGTCCCCTGCTACTTGAAAGCCTATTGCAACACATTTGCCAAAAATATAACTTAACAAGTATGCGATCATCCAATGGTACTCAAATATAGTCATACACCATTTATACAATACATTTTTAAAGGAAACTGAGAAAAATTTTGTATAGAAGTAAATTGTCACAAAAGTACGACATGATGGAAATTAACATGGGATTTGTACTGGTACATATAACTCTTAACAAAGAAGTTTCAATTTCTTATATATATATAAAACATTTAAACAACATATAAAAGTAAAACAGTGCGAAATTAAGTCATATACTTTTATAAAAAACTGACCAAGGTTTGTTTGTTTCTTGTTTTTTTAATGGACTTGTTATATATTACTGTACCAGTAAGATGAAGAGAAACAACTGATGTCACATACTTGTACAGTATATCAGTTGTTTTCTTCCATCAAACTCCAGTCAATTTGAAAGAATGAAAAAGTCATCCTAAAGGTTAGCTATCATACTGACAGAAACTAATAAAAATGAATGATAAACCAGAAAGCAATTTTTATTCGTTTAGAAAAATTTGTTCACACTACAAAATGCAGAAAGTAAGAATTTTCAACATATTGAACTAGCAGAGTGATTTGCTAAATGGGAAAATTAGTCAGAATTTGCATCACATATTACATATCATTACACTGCCCTTTGCAATTGTCAGTGATTCACTGTCAGTATGGACTAAGCTGAAGTGAATACATAATTTGCTTTTCCGTTTTTTTTTTAATAACAGCTTTAAATTTTTCCATTTCAAAGTAAATAACACATAAGAAAGAAAAAAGTATGATAGAGTACTGAAAAATATAAGTGCAAAATCATATAAATGAAAAATGTATAACTGAAGTATTTTATAATGGAGAAAGTACCATACAGAAAAATAATGTATAATTGCAAAACAACATACAAGTGAGAAATGTAGAAATATGGTTCAACTATATTATTTTGCTCCATTTTTTCTCTTCTGGCTTGTCATAGAAAAATCTTGACATTAAACTGTAGATTGCTTTTAATCTGAACAATAGGTAAATGCTTTGGTACAACACCATTTTTGGACAACCAATGAATGATTATTCCAATACTCAGATTTCCTTTACAGTCCTTTAAGCTCAGACTTTTTATCTACACAAAACTTGATGAGAATTCCATATTATATAGTATAGTCTGAATTTATTGGTAAGGACAAAAAAATGAATTTACTTTTGATATTATGTTAATAAAAATGATAAAAGTTTAAAAACTTTATGATGGGGTCAGAATTACTTTTATTAAAAATTTAAGAAAAAAATCTCAGCCTTTTCTGACTTCATAGATAATTAAAAATATTCAAACAACATTTAAACTAGGGCAAGATTACTTTAACTATTACACATCACCATACAATTATAAGTTATCTATCAAATGCATTTTGCCAAAGTGACAATGCTTTGGCCTCTTGTAATGTAAATACATAGGGTGTATGTTATGCTGACAATTGTACATACACAAAATTTGGCCTCTTCAGTGATAATCCAAACAAATGCAAAGCTTATGATTTTTCTCAGTATATTATATCAATAAATTGATTTATATAATCTACAATATAATATTAAACTTTATTTAAGAAATAATTTTGTATCATAGATTATGTGAATCAATTTATTGATAGATTACACTGAACTGACTCTTCACAAGAAAAACAAAAGAAAAGCTACTTCAGTATTTGTAATTTTTATTAAAAAAATATCAATTATTAAAACTGAATGAATAAAATCAATATTACATAGCTATAAACATTATTAACACTTACCAAGAAAAGATAATATCACATGATTATTATAAATATAGGCTAACTGACTATTTGCATTAGGTAAAATAAACTTATAGTTTAAAACTCTTTCTTCATCTCTCTCCTAAAAATAAAAAAATATAAAAAATATTTCATACATCAAAATTATAATAATATAACAGTTTTATTTATTCAAGTGCATAATTTATATTATATTTATCAATAATTGAAAAAACAATATACAAAAATATGTTTCATCTTCAATTAATATAAACTGCAGAGTATATTAGGATTTGTCAGTTTTTAAAACCCGGTTTTTTGAAGAAATTTGTATAATTTGAAAACCGGGTTTTCCCAAGTAAAAAAATCGGTTTTTGAGCCTACACTTAAACCATAAAAATTAATTAATTATTTGATTAAAAACATCAACATTTTGACACAAAATCGTCTCTAGCATAAAACAAGAATATTGTTAAATACTAAGTTTCATAAAACTAACTACAAAACAAAAAAATCCCTCTACACCCAAAAAGCGTCTGATTTGGCTCAATTCAAGCTCTAAATGAGATGGTTGGGACCTTATCAAAGCTGTAGAGCATATCCATAGGAGCAAAATAGTCAAAGGAACCATACCTCTACAAGCCACCCTTCACGAGTTATAGCCCCCAAAATCAGGTTGCACAAGATTGATTACATAAATATCTTCAAGAACTTGAAAAAGTGACTTCGTCCAGCCCTAAAACACTAAAGAAGAATGGTAGTATCAGAGGGTACAAACAGAAGAATGAAAAATTTAGATTTATTATTTAATGCTTTAAAGACGATGAAACCCAGCTCAGTCAGTAGCAAGTGAGAGTATTTTCTATTTCTGGCAATTTTATGTGCAAACTAAGGACTCAGTTGAGCAATACATCTGTAGATGTTCTTTGCTTTCTAAAACCATATTTTCTTAGGAAAAATAAGAAATAAAAAAATATTTTGTAGGCATTCATTGTTATTCCTTTTTCTTTATAGTTTTCTATGGAGTAAATTTTATAGTTTAATGTGATATTCTAGCAGTTTTTTTTATTTTTTTTTTGTTTTGTTTTGTGTAGATATTGGTCGATTTTATTTTGTTATATTTTTGAAATGTTATAAATATTAAGTAAATTTAAAAGTTTTAAAACAAACTGTAAATATCCTTTATCTTCATTTTTTGGGGGGTAAAAATTTGAAAACTGGTTAAAACCAGTTTCGTAGAAAAATTGAGATTCAAAAACCAGTTTTTTAGAAAGTCGGTTTTTGTATAAACCCTAGTGCATATAGCTTTTACAAAATTATGATAATTGAACTTTTGAAGGTTACATAGGTTTGTTAATGATAACCATAGTCTAAATACAACTGAATATAATTTGTCAAAACATATTTGATTCTGATGAAGTGAATTTTTTTTATTAACTCAATGATATCATTACAGACAATAGATCTTCATACATATGTTTAATAATTTAAATATACCTGATTATGACACAAATTTGCAAGTTGAAAATCTATTGGGAGGAAAATGTCTGATATGAATATTTTCAAATGACAGACTTATGGAATAGAATCTCAAACTTGATTAATATATGTAATGAGAAACTTGTTAATCAGATAGCTTCTTCATATATAAAAGATGATATGGATTTGACATGTGAGTGCATTCAAGAGTTGAAGGATCAATTTCAAACAGTGGAAGAAAGAACAAAAGGCATGGAATCACAAACTGATGAACTAAACATAGGAAAGAAACTTACACATTTTAAAACTTATTTTTTAATCAACAACTTTAATCAAAGCAGTATAATCTTACATAATTATCCCAGTTTGAAAAATATTTCTAAAGTAGAAATACAGAATTTTATAAAAGGAAATTTGAATTTAGTGTGTTGTTAGATGTCTATATATTAACTGAAACTGAAATTTTTCAGTTTGTTCAACTTAGTTTGAGTAAAAGCCTGGGACTAAAAATACAGTTCAGGTCTCAAATCATTCAGCTCTTATCTTGTAGATAATGCCACTGAAGAGAAATTTGAGAAAGGTGCAATGATTCAGGTGTGATGAAGTGGCAAAGATACAATGTTGTCTATGGGAAAAATATGTCAAAGTTTCTTCTCCTTGTCAACTTTAGCTTGAGAAATTTTTTTGTGTTTTGAAGTTCCATTATTGAAAATACTTGAGATCAACAAATGTACATTTTAGACCATTGTTTTTATGATATCATCCTCTCCCAACTCAACCTTATCAATCGCCCACTCCCTCAAAAGCCTGAGCAGTGCCAAGCATACACAGTTAGTTTTACATATACAGTAGATCCCCCTATAACGCTTAGATACGTTCCACGCTAATCGAATTTTACGTTATAAGAATGATTAAATACATGATCCAATCGCAGCCCGATAGGTGTGAACTTTACGGACTAAGGCTGTTCGAAAGGTTTTCTTCTATAAAATTAACCGATTCTAGACTAATTCCACTCAACATTTCCAAAATACGTATAATTTTTTGGGAATAATCTGTATAAACTATGCTATAAACAAAAAATTGTAGGATTACTTACACCGTTCGACTACGCCGTTGCTTAAAGCTGGTTTTCATCGCGGAACAGCACGCGAAACGACGGCCGCAATTTCTGATAACGAATTTTTGGCAGAAAAATAACTTGACCTTTGGAGACATCATTAATATAAATAATTTTTATGGACGTTGAATAAGAAGTGTTTCTTTCACAAGAAATGTATAAAATTAGTGCTGTATTAGACTTACAGTACCTAATTTACATACTGTACAGACAATAAAAACTCAACTTATTGCCTAAAATCTCCGTAGTGTGTTGCCAGGCGGCAGAAAGCATATATATAATTATAATAAAGTTACAATAAATTAAGTTAATATATAATTATATATACAGTACCTAATTTATATATAATTAATATATAATTATATATACAGTACCTAATTTATATATAATTTATATATAATACTAAACAGACGATAGCAAACTCAATTTAGCCACTCCGTAGCGTGGCGCAGGGTCAGAGGAAAGTAGTTCGGCTGCTCATCCACTATTGGTCCAGACTCTATCAATCTTGTCGCGAAACGACATTATAGGAGGTACTTTATACGAAAGTTTCTACAGTTTTTTCGCTATGTTATAGGAATTGTCGTTATAGGAACGTACGTTATAGGGGGGGTCGACTGTAATTCAATTAACTAATACAAGATTCCTACAATAAAATTATTAAGAACTAGCCAAATCCAAAACCAATTTTTTACCTCTTTCGTTATACAATAACAACAAAAATTGCTTAATGAATGGCAAAAAATGCAAATCTCCACTGACAAAAGACTAGAAATAGAAGTAATCTCCTTTCCTTTTACATAGAAATGAAAAAGCAAAACCATCAGATCAAATTAAAAAATGACTTTTAATTGACAAGTTAAGATAAAATAACATTTTCTTGACTTATCAATAAAAAGTCATTAAATACATCACTTTCCATATTAAATTATGGATCATTTCAATAATTTTTTTATTTGTGGCTTAAAGAGTTGAGATAAATAAAACTTTTTCTATTATTTTATATGATTTGTGAATTACCATTAGATGATACTGAAAAATTTGCTTATAGTTTTTCAAACACAAACAATCTAAATTATATCAAATTCCTCCATAGCTGTTATTTCAGGAATATTTTCAGTTAACAAAAATTAAATTATATGTTATTTTTTAATATAATTATATTATAACATGAAACTTTCCTTCAATTCCAAATGTAAATTACAAAGATTAATATATATAATTAACTAATGTATAGAGTTTATATAAATTAAAAAATAGAGAATAATTAAATGTTAATATATAAATATATTTCATTTAGTTTATTAATTAGTATTTTTTACTTACTGTGTATTTTTCTGTATGTTTTATAACATAAAATGAAGTAAATCCAGTTGGTACAGTGTCAGAAGAAACATTTAATATTCCTATTAAAAAATAAATTATTATAATATATTTATTTATCATTAAACTTCCAATCAATTCTAAAATACTTGCATTAATTTTTAAAGTAAATTGTTGTTTTAATGATTAAACTAAATTTAATTTGTTTTAATTCCAAATTCTTTTTTAATAGTTACATTAAAAATTATTTATCCAAACAAAAACATCTGAGATTTAAAAAATTGCACCAAGTAAAAATTATGACAATTTAGACAACAGTCAAATTTTTGTTTCTTTGCAGATTTTCTTTGAAAAATATAAGCTCAGCACTTCAAATCAAAATGTAGAAAACAACAATAAAAATATGGGTGCCTCTTTGAAGTGCCAAGCTTATCTTTACCATAGAAAATCTCCAAAGAAACAAAAATTTGACTGTCATCTAAATTGTCGTAATTTTTACTTCATGCAATTTTTTAAATCTCGGATGTTTTTGTTTGGATATCAATTGTTTTTTGTTTAATGACTACATTATTATATAAAGGCCTAAGGCAATGATATATGTACAGTTTGGTTTACCCATTTTCAATATATCATTTAGTAAAATCATTATAAAAAGTTTTAATTTGCATAATTTTGACCTTTGTTATTCTGGATAACATTTTGAATGAAAATTATTCATTTTGATACAATTTTATCCTTATAAGCCTTAAATTATGCAATAAAAATAAAATATCTCTATGGGTTCCCTGTAAACTTTTATCTATTGATCCAGAAGTTTTGCCAGCACCTCACTGACAACAAGATAGGCTTAAGTTTAAAATTTGAACTTTCTAGATCCAGTGGCTTTTTCTCTATGAGCATCTGTAGTGCCAGGAGAAGAAAAGAAGAAAATACAACTTTTTTGGAGATTTTTGCACTTTTCAATTACTTATATTTCGGCAATTCCTTTATAGAAAAAGCTGAAATTTTGCATACTACCTAAGAAAACAATTATCTTTCAAATGAGATATTCAGAATTACTATAGGTGTTTAGGGGTCAGAGATATCGACCCCTAAAGATTAGTAACTCTGATTCTTGTATATATAATTGTAAACCATTAATAAAAGGATCCTGCACTTTTATTTGCAATATAAAACTGATACTTTGATTCCTATTCTTTGTCATATCTATGATGCCTGTCTAGCATTTGTCTATGTACCTGTGGTTTGGTGTTCACTTAGTGTTATGCAGTGGTATCTCATACATTTGCATATGACAATGTCTATTGGACTTAATATACCTTTTATTAAGCATCAGTTATTCTAACACAAATCACATTATATGAAACAAATTTAACAAATATATTGCCATCTTGTTTATTGTTTCTGTTCTATGTGTTGTTTAGTATGTTTTTCAAAATACTTCTATTTTATTGCAATAATATTCCTAAAAATAGCAGCATTATATTTTCATTTATTTTAAATAAATTACTATTTTTTAGGTTTTTGAAAGATCTCATAAACTTTGTAATGTAACAATCTAATGTAAAAGTTCCTAAAACATATTTAGATCTGAATAAAGTCAATGTAGAAAATATATTAAGTCAACATTTCAACAATCCTGTAGCTACATGCAATAAGTTTTTTAAAGCAGACCAATATAACTGAAAGAATGAAAATTTATACTTATATAAATAAATATAAATGCAAAATTTATATTAAGTATTTATTCAATTAATTTAAAATAATTACAAATCAATTTGTATAACAGTTTTCTAATTATCTGGTTCATTTGATAATTATTTTTAATATTGCAATTAAAATTATGTTTTTACTTACCAAATGCAAATGATAATTGTGAAGATACTTGAGGGTTCATCCCAGCTAAAAGAAGTATAAGGCCTTTACTGAAATATATAATACAATATTAAAGCTTTAATATTTCATAACTTATCCTCTAACAAAATAAAATAAATATCTTAAACAGCTTTTTAAATTTTCAGTTATCAGGGAGAAACAAATGCATTTACAGTAAAATTTGTAAAAGGTAGAATAGCAAGGAACTTTTTAAACTTTTGGCCCAAGCAAATTTTCTATCTTAGGCAGGCTGGAACAAGAAAATCACCATTGCTTCATAATGTGAACATACTTTTTCACTAAGTTTCAATCTAGTCACTGTGTTTTTATAATATATATTGAAAATGAACTCAAAATAAAAGGAGTGGAATTTAGAAATTATGATATACATATTCTAAGTAAAATTTCTTTGTTTTCTCATTGAAACTGTAACACTTTAGATGCCATTTCAGATAGTTTACTTATTCAAATGTGAGCTCAATACTCTTGAGCTTTCTTTGCATTTGTTTTAATCAAATTAATGGTGGTAGAAGTCAACATTTTGGATAATGTATTATTTTTAAAACTCGTTGTACCAAGCAAAATATTTGCTGTGAAAAACTGTTGTTAAATTATAAATGCATAGGAAAAAATAAGTAAGTAAATTCATTTACATAAAATTTATTACTGTAAGACTTATAAAATTTCTTTGTAAATGCCTTCACAGTTACATATTCATTGCAAATTAAGTCAATGACATTTAATTGAACATAGTTCTTTGTTTCTTTTTTGTCTTCACTTACGTGATGCTTTTTTTTCCTTTAATTTGGTCCTTCCTATGTAAATTAAATTTTGGTCAGGAGTGACCAAAATTTAATTTACAATAATCTTTCCATTAATAACATAAAAAATGATCAGAAAACAATGAGAATTAAATAAATAATTGGAAATCTATGAAAGAAGGTCAACTTGAAAGTTATTTTTGGAACATATACTGGATGAGGGTAAGTTCAATAGCTGGAATGGTAGAAAAGAATGTCATTACAGCAAGAGTGAAATTGGACAGATTTTTATCTCTAATTATTTTAAATGAAATTAAACAGCAAAACAGATGCAATATGGCTAATCTACATTAAATAAGTTTCAAACTGATGTACAAAACAAATGTAATTCATACTCCAGTACCTTGATGAATTGGAAATAGATTTTGCCTTAACTTATTATGTATATATAGATGTGTCAATGCATCAGGAAAGTGGGAACAATCTTCCTGCTGTTTTAAAACCAAAACGGACTTTAACACCTATGCAAAATACAGCATAAATGCAGACAGAAACAGAAAATGTAAGAGTATTTTCTGAAGTTTCTATCAAAATTGAACACATAATCAGTAGGGTAAGTTTCTTTTTTTTTATATACCAAAATAATTTCTAAACAATTGTAGTAAAGTAAATTTTTTAGAAAAAAATAGTTGGCTGAGTGCCATAGAGGAAGTTACAGGCACTCAGTTGTCCCCAATAGGCACCTTAAGTAAGCAGTGTGGCTATATTTGTTAAGAAATTCTTGAAAGTCTCTCATAATAATGTTTACTGTAGTCACATGGTCCTATCCATATGTAGACAATGGGGTGATGAGGGATGGGACCCAACATATCTGAGACTTACTATAATTGAAAAATTTCTGAAGTGGCTTGCTTAGATTTGACTCTAAGCCCTCAATTAATAGTTGATGTCTTAACCACATTGACTACGTTGCCATCATAACTTTTTAAGTTTAAAATAGTTTTAATTATTATTATTATAAAATAAAAAATTGTAATTTGATTCAAAGATTGTGCTCCATATAGAATGATAGAGACAAAATAATTCTATATGGTATTCTCCAAGCATAGATCTACAGTGACAGCAAGGAAATGTTAATATTCATAAGGATTATATAAGGATAATTTACGTATAAAATGAATTTTATTCTCATTTAACATTTGTCAAATGCAATTCAATCTTGTTAAACTGTGAAGATTAATGATTAAGAATAAAAACATACAATAAAATTTCAAATGTAAATGTATTTAATTTAGTTACCTTTTGCTACAAGTATTACAATTTTATATTTATAAAATTTTCCTCATAACTATTGGCAAATTTTTAAAAATTTTTAAATTTTATATTCTGAATTTAATAATTAAATGATCTCTACTAATATTCAATATTAAGTTGATCATTAAATTACTTAGTAACTTTTCAACATTTCATTACATCATATATTTGAATTTAATACATCTATAACATGTATTAAATTCAAATTAATACACATTATAGATGTAATGTTAACATTTTTAATAAACTATAAAATAAATTTTAAAATTCCCATTATTTTGTAATTTCTAATAATGGATTTTAAAAGAATATCCAGAAGATAAAAAATTGAAAGATTCAAAATTCTTTGTATTTATTTATGAACATTATTTTTCAAAATTTTTAATAACAGATTAATTACAATCTAAAATTCAAAATTTTATTGAGACAAATATTTAAGTATTTGCAACTAAAAATTATTGTTGGCAAAGAGTAAGTGAAATATCATTAAAAAATAACTATCTTAATATATCATATTATTCATTCTTAAATTTTATTTTATAATAAAAATTTAGTATAAAATTGGAAGTAATCAATGTACAGTACCTTGAAAGTTGCATATCAACTGACCAAGCTTTTAATTGATGTATATGAAAATTTTCTCGGCTCTGAAATATAAAGCCAATTCAGTGATTTCTACAAGTATATTTAAAACAATGCATTTATATATTTGAATGAAAATTCATTTACCCAAAGAGCATCAAGAAAATATTCCTTTATCTGTCTATCCATATCATATTCATAGAGCAACTTCAAAATAATAAAATATTAATTATTGTTTTACAATTTAACAAAATAATAGTATTCTTGCTTACAAATACATTGCAAACTAATATATTTCATAAGAAAATAATCAATATTTTTCAGAACCAACTCAATCATACAAAACTTTCCTTTATATTACTTTTAAAAAATCAATTTTTCAAAAATATTTCCTCAAAATTGATGAAAAAACTTTATGGGTTAATTGTACATAAATAACCCCGTTTTTTTGCCTGGACCACATTTAATCAGAGACAAACCTTTTATTCGTATTTTTTATTTATTTTCTATGCATTTCGGGTGCAATATTTTCTTGTAATTTGCACCCCTCTTCAAGATTTTTACATTTCTGTTTTAAGTTTTAGATCGACATCTGCCCAGTGTTGAGGGCCTTAGGGGACATAACATCAACACTGGGCAGATGTCGATCTAAAACTTAAAACAGAAATGTAAAAATCCTGAAGAGGGGTGCAAATTACAAGAAAATATTGCACCTGAAATGCATAGAAAATAAATAAAAAATACGAATAAAAGGTTTGTCTCTGATTAAATGCGGTCCAGGCAAAAAAAATGGGGGTTATTTATGTACAATTAACCCATAAAGTTTTTTCATCAATTTTGAGGAAATATTTTTGAAAAATTGATTTTTTAAAAGTAATATAAAGTAAACCGCACCATGGATATATACATATCTATTACTTATAGCAAAACTTTCCTTACATACTTTTTAAAAATGCAACTCTTTTATTTTAGCAATTTCATATTTATAAATAATAAAACATAAATATATTATTATATAAATGTTTTATTATTTACATATACAACAACAGATGTCACTTTAAACATTTAAAAATATTTCCAACCATTTTGCCAGTTTTAAATTATTTATCATCACCAGTTTTACTAATTAAAGTGGATCCAATTATTTGGACAAGGAGCTGTTTGTGTTTAGGGCTACACGTTCACCAAGTGTCATTCGAATCAGAAATCCAAACATCTGGCCCTCTCCTTGTTAGAAATAGGAATCATTTTTGAATAATTTTTTAATCAATAATCCAAAATAACACATTTGATCACAATGTTTTAACAGTATTTTACAAGTTCTGTCAAGTCAAAATATTTGTTTTAGTTTACTGAAAGAAGATCGAAATGGAAAAAAGTCACACTGAAAAATTCTCCGAATTTTCTCACAGTTGATAAAAAAATCTCCAATGTGAAAATGTTGGGCAGCATTGCAAAAACTGCCTTTGGTTCTCAATGTCACTTCCTACTTTTCTGTCCTCATGTGACATCATAAAATCACTAAGTGTTTAGTACAGAGGACTTCAATTGCATGGGAGCTAGACATTCTGCTATTTTATCTGAAGTGTGCTTTGTGATTCAATTTCATGCTGAACGTTGAAATAAGCAGACTAGGGTTTTTATCACAACTTGCTATTGCCAGTATTATATTTTTATCACTGCTTTAATAAAAATATCGACAAGTGGCAATTTTGGCATATGCAGCATGACACCTGCAACAATAATACAATATTTATACAGGGTGTCCCAACGAAAACGAAACGGCAGAGATATCGCGTTCGTCCAAGCAAATCGCTCGGACAGGTCGATTTTATTCTCAAGGGGGACATTTTCTGCAATGAAGTTTTTGCGATTCTGAATACAACAAACAAAATTTTTAAAAACTTATTCATTTTTTATTAACTAAACAAACATTTATTTCAAATAAAGTAACACAAACTATTAAAAAACATAAAAAAACCTTTTAAGCTAGACCACATATGCAAGGAAAAATAAGTTGATCATAAAATTAAGGTTGATAATGTGTTATCTGTTTCCAAATGTTATAATACAGTATTTTGTAGTGTTCACATTAAGCTTGACCACATAGTGATTCAATTCGAATTTAAGATTATTATTTGTTTTGTCGGGATAAAAATCGTCTGGCACACTCGTTTTCCCGCGCTTTTAGTCGTTCGACAGACGATGTTGGTCGCCATAGGAATGCTACTCGGACAACATCTGAAGACTCGACCGCTCATTAGTTAAAAGACATCACGTTTGTTTAATAATAAATGTTTGTTTAGTTAATAAAAAATGAATAAGTTTTTAAAAATTTTGTTGTCTGTTGTATTCAGAATCGCAAAAACTTCATTGCAGAAAATGTCCCCCTTGAGAATAAAATTGACCTGTCTGAGCGATTTGCTTGGACGAACGCGATATCTCTGCCGTTTCGTTTTCGTTGGGACACCCTGTATAGTCTAAGCTTTTTTAATTCAAACACCAGGAGGAATCCAGTCTTAAATTTTTGAAAATTAAACTATAAATTTCTAATGTTCACCAGCATTCTATATTTTTTTGGCAATATCACATTTTCTCTATCTTTTTTTCTATTTCATTAATCATATCAACTTTTTAAGCTAAAGATAAACTTGTAAACGTTCCACACTTAGACATAAAAACATAGCTAAACAATTTCATTATCTAGATGCAAATATTATTAATTAACTTTGAAATTTGACAATTTAGCCCACATCTCAGAAGTTTACAGAACACACATTTTAGCAATCTCCAAAATCAACTCATTCTATAAATCACCTAACTAACATCTCATTTTCTCTTAGTTGAATTTTATTATCAAAGTACGAAATATAAAATCAAGGGACAAAAGTCCTACAAGCGATTTTTTTTCAGCCTCAGTAACTTTATGGCCAAAAAAATCTAATCAAATTTATATAACAATTATTAATAAAATAAAAAGAAACATTCTTTTTTTTTTAAAGAACACAAACTTTATTATGAAATTATTTATTTTTACAGTGAAATACAAAAAATAAAAACATATATTGGACAAAAATCCTGCAACACAGGAAAACTGACAAAAGTCCTGCAACTTTGATTTTAGTGTTGTGTAGATTCACCTTTGGCCTTTAAAACTGCTTTAATTCTTTGTGGCATGAAATAAATTAACTTCTCAAATTCCTGAGCAGTAATTTCTTTCCATACTAGATGTATGTTTTTGTCTAAATTTTTGAAACTTATATTATACTCCCATATTTATAAAATGAGATTATGGTCTAATGAATTGTCATTCCAATCTAATACAGTAGAGCATCAATTATCCGACTCAATTAGGGACTGGGGTTGGTCGGATAATTGAAAAGTCGGATAACCGAAAAGTATGAAAAAATCCATTATTAGTGTAGTATATTATTATATCCCATGTAATTAGTATATTAGTATATCGCTATTAACCTACTTCGCGTTGAATTTTCATCGATGTTAAGCCTAACAAAAATTTTTTTTAAATAATAATCGTCGCTATTATATCGTTAAAAATTAGAAAATTAAGTGTCGTTTAAATACTGGCTCCCTTTCATGGTTGAATGAGTGTTGCCAGCTAAAACACGTAAAAATAATATTAAAGTAGCCAAGACATAGCCAAATATTGTAGCGCCACATCACTAGCGGACATTTGAAATTTGTGACTAGGACAATCGGTTAACCGAGGTGTCGGTTAATCGGGGGTCGGATAATCGAGGCTGTACTGTATCTCTATTCCCATGTTTTCAAACTATGATTTTCATTTTCTTGACTATATGGGCAGGAATACTACCCTGTTGACATATACACAGTCAGAAAAATAATACTTAGCTGTTGGTATAAGATTTTCATCCACTGTTTTAATGTAAAGTGATGAACCAATGTTTTGCTTCACAATTTCTAAGCTCAGAAGTCCATCAGCAGTTAAAGTTCCATACACAATAATCCCTGGTGCAAAGTTTTGAGTCTTCGAAATGTAATTAGAATGATATTCTCAGTTTTTTTTTTGCAGCACCTTTGTGTTTCCATCCTTAAATAGACAAAATCTTGATTCATCACTAACTACTTTTTCTCAGTTATTTTTCCAATTTTTTCCAATCTTTATACTCTCTATACCAGTGGTTCTTAACCTTTTTATACTCGCAGTCCACCAAATATTTCATAATTTTTTGGTGACCTCCATTTTTTAAAATAATAACACTGTTTGACAAGGGTTCTATTTCTGATATTAAAATGTGTAATTCTAAACCAATTTATCATGGAAAATTCAAATCTGGAAACAGAATTTTGTTGTCAGGGATACTTTTTGTGTAACAAGTATATATATGTATATATTCACAGTTCATGGCAAACACAGACGTTATAGAGAAATATGGGTACGTTGCTGCATGCAGTAATAATCGAACGTGACAATGATGTTGCTGGCCTAATGAAGGTGCTGAACTTCACCTACAGTTCACAGGAGTGGAGACTTTTCATAGATGCATTGAAAATAAGTCTCAAGGGTGTTTTTCTCCACAATGGAAATAAAATCCCCTCTGTTCCAGTTGCTTATGCCAGCTTGACTAAAGAGAATTACAAATTCTTATGAAGAATGATAAATTCATTACAATACAATGAATACAAATGGAAAATATGTGGAGACTTCAAAGTAATTGCTATGACATTGGGAATGCAACAAGTCTACACGAAGTATGCATGTTTTCTTTGCGAGTGGGATAGTCATGACAGAAATTCTAACTAAATGTAAAAAACTGGCCTAAGTGGAGGTGGAAAGTGGACGAAAAGAATGTGCAACATGAAAGTCTGGTAACTCCTGAAGATATACTACTTCCACCGCTTCACATCAAACTTGGCCTAATGAAACAATTTGTAAAGGCCATGGATCCAACAGGCAGTGGATTTGCATATCTAGCTGACAAATTCCCCATCTTTCAGCTGCAAAAATAGAGGAAGGTGTATGTATGGGCCCGCGAATCAAGGAGTTGAAGAAAGATGCAAATTTTGAAGCATGTTTAACTGCCAAAGAAAAGAGAGCATGGGAGTGTTTCAAGATGGTATCAGAAAACTTCCTCGGAAGAAGAGCTACCAACTACAAAGCAATGGTGAATTACATGATCAAAGCACACCAAGATCTGGGGTGCAATATGTCTCTGAAGGTACATATTATAGACTCATCTGAACTACTTCACAGAGAGTTGTAGTGACGTATCGGTTGAACATGGCAAAAGATTCCATAAAGACATTTCTACTATAGAAAGGCGTTATGAAGAGAAGTGGGTACCTTCTATGTTAGCAGATTATTGCTGGAATATCATTTGAGAGAAGAAAGATTCTCAATACATGAGAAAAAGTGATGTTCATTACTATATGGTGGCTCATTTTTGTCAATTTTCTGTAATTGCTCATGTGAAATAAATGCTACAAAGCGAATACACTAAGATGTATATGTTATATGTTAGATCCCAACCTCCCTTAATATGATGAACTTAATAACATCATAAAAAAGCTGATTTTTTTTCTTGAATTTCAGCTAATGTGTCCTGCACTATATCAGAAACATAAAGAAAAAATAAAATTGTGATTACTCATAAACTATCCCTGACAGAAAAAAACTAAAAACAGGTTTGAATTCAGTGCTCGAAGTACAACTAGGAACACAATGTATTTTTTCAGAAATAGAAAAAAAGTTTTTTTTTGCAGAACAGTGTAATTTATATTCGTTAAATTATCTATAATAAATTGATTTTTTATTATTGCTTTATTTTTAAAATTCCAATCATTAATAGTTCTTTAGAATTACTGTACTTTGGAATAAAAGAAGTAAATACTGCGGTGTAAGTAGCATATTTGCATTTATTTCTTCTGTACTAACAAAGTTGTATGTAGGAGTAAATAAGAAATAAATAAAAAAAAAACTAAATATCTTTCTTATTTCACTTTTCGATATGATATTCAGTTATACATCAATTTTCTTTTTATTATATTCTGAAGGAAATTTTGCATAATTTGGCGGCTCCCGGCAAACTTCTTACGAACCCCCAGGGGGCTGCGGCCCCCTGTTAAAAAACACTGCTCTATACTACTTAATTTTCTTTATTTTCATTGCACTTAAAGCAACAGTCTCATAGCTATTTCTTTTAGTCTCTGCCTTGTTGTTTTCACAGAAATAGTTTTTTTAGTTATTTCACTCCATTTGTTAGTTAACATTTTGCTGAATTTTTCCTAAAAGTTGTTATAAAACTTCTGAAAACTTTATCTTCTAACTTTCTATTATAACATGGTCTTCCTGATCTTGGTTGCACATCTGTTTTTCCAGTTTCCTTTTACTTTTTAATGATTCTACCCAGAGTAGATTTGCAATATTCAGTTAGCTTGCTTATTTCTGAGTTAGAAACACTTTGTAAATGTTTCTTAATAATTAACTCTCTTACATCTTTTCCAATTGGTTTACAATTAGGTACCACAAGTATATTTAAATAAATTTTTTCATTCTTACAAGTCCAATATGCAAAATACTTCTGCTAACGCAAGTTAAAACACACAATGATCATTTTCTATATAAAATATCAAATTGTTATAACATAATTTTATGAATTTAATCAAAGTTACAGAACTTTTATCTTAGTTTTCCTATGTTACAAGATATTTGTCCATGATATGTTTTTCACTTTTTTGTATTGCACTGTAAAAATAAATAATTTAATAACAATATTTGTGGTCCTTTTTTAAAAAAAAAAAAAAAAAGGTACTAAAGTTAATATTATAATCAATTATTAATAAATTAGTAAGCCATTTTATTAATAATTGTAATATAAATTTGATTAGATTTATATAATAACAAAGTTACTGAGGTTCAAAAAAATCACTTGTTGCAGGACTTTGATCCCTTGGTTGTACTATCTTTGGATTACTCAAATTTACACTTAAAAAAACCTCAAATGAAATGTATTATTTAACAATAACTTAAATAAACAAAGTTTAATTTATCCAATAATTCAAATTACTCAGATTTGACTGTATTAGAAAACTTAAAATCATGTTTTAATCATAAGTAATGAATATGCTTAAAACATGTTCACAAATATTAAATTAATTCATTCTGAAAAATTAAACAAACAATAAAAGTACTACTGCTACACTGGATGCCATGCAGTGATTTTTATACTTTTATTTAGAAACACTTATCTGATACAAATAGTATTAAATATAGTAATTAATATATTAAAAAGTGTACACTTTAAACTTTGTGAAAAATATAAATTAGATATGTGTATATATTATATTAAAAAAATCAAAATTAAAAAAAAAAGAAAAAATATAGTTATCTTAATTCTTATCTATTTAATAACTATTTTTTATAACAGTATTTTTCTAAATAATAAATTTAATATGATCAATGATACAATTTTAAAATTTACTTTATCAGGTTCATGATCCAAAAGATACCATTTCTGTAAAGCACTTCCAGCTAAAACATATAAGTATTTTTCATCATCTTCATTGCCATTTTCAGAAAGTACTTTGATTAAAGATTTCTGAAATATAAAAGTTTAATTTAAAAAAATTTTTAATGAACAAAACAAATATTTTTTTATATTATAAATTTCACTAACATTTCAAAGTTATTTCTATAAGCAATAGTTAGTTTCTTAAGTAATCCATACAATTGAAAATGCAGGACTAATGAACATTTAGGATAAGTACAGGTAACCCCTGTATAACATGGGAGTTATGTTCCAAAAAATTGCCGTGTTATGCGAAACAAAGAACTAGTACGAAAAGGGGGGGTTAGGTTCCAAAAATTAAAAAAAACATGCTATTAAGATAAATATCTTTATTAAAATTTTCTTAAGTGATACATATTAATATAAATTAAACAATGTTTTCTTCGTCATCACTCAGCACTATTAACCGAGGGCATTTTCTTTTTGGCAAGATATCCTTATCCTCTGAGCATTTTTCTGCATTATCTTCAGATCTATGCTCTATGTTTTACAAAAAATATGCTATTTTAGATTGCTTGCTTTTAGTTAAAAGATCTTTATAAATTTCCTTATATGGTGCTAAGCACTTATGAAGAATAAAGCAAGTATGGAATAAGGAAAAAACATCTGGCAACACCAAAATCAGAAGCGTTGAGATCTGGCAACAGTGAAACAAGTTTTGAGAAGGACCACACGTATCGACAGAAGGTGGGAAAAGAAAATTTACATACTTAAGTACTAATAGTTCATGAAAGTAATAATTTTCGTAAACTATTAAATACTTAAGTATGTGAAAATTTATTACATTTCATGTTGTAAGAGGGTTTTATCCAATTCTTGAACCATGTTAGAGTGAATCCGTGCTATAAAAGCACCGTGTTATACGGGGATGTTCCCAATTCTCAAACCGTGTTAGAGTGAACTCGTGCAATAGAAGTATCATGTTATACGGGGGTTACCTGTATTAAAAAAGTCATGCTACATAAAATTTATTAATCACTGCTTTATTATAGCATAATGAGCCAAAATTACATTCTAAGAACGTATTGCAAAAATATTCATAGACCAACTTAATGGCTGTAAAAACATTGCCATTTCTGACTTACTTCTCATTCAATATTCTTAATATACTTCCAGTAAAACACTTTTATTTATAAAATTATTGTTTGATTATGTCTTTCTTTCCAAATTTTTTGAATTGAAATTTCCAAAAATTTTAAATTTAAATGAATTTAGATTTAAACTTGATCTAAAAATGTAATCAATAAACAGTAAAGTCTACTTATTTGTCACAAATATTGTTATCTATCATCTAACATTATCAGAATTAGCAGGAAAACAACATTGAATGAATTACTACTAATTAATAATAATAATAATAATAATCAGCCACCGGTGTGTACCGAGTATAACCCACTAAACCCAACACATAATAATAATAATAATAATGATTAATAAATTGTCAAGTTGTGTATTTTTTTGTTTTAATATGTCCTTTTAATGTCAGAGTCAATATTACTAGAATTTTTATTTATTATAAGTCATATTTACTTATCATTTAATGTTATCAGTTGGTTATTATTAGCAGTACAAGTCCCAAAGTGATTACAATAAACAGATTCTATTGTATTTTAAGATCAGTTTATAAATCTGTTCATCCTAAATAATTTGGCTGGTTTTTAATCATTTTGGGGGACTACCAAGACAGTTCAGCTATGTGTAATATGTTAAGTCATGCTATTCATATAATTAATATTTATCAAGTTTATAATCAGACAATTATTTTTAAGAAATATAAATGCAGAAATACATTAGAAAGTACTAAAGTTAATATTATGATCAACTATTAAATATAACATTAAGTATGAAATTACTTTAAATATTATATTACCATCATTATTTTAATAAAGTTTAACATACAGTAAAACTTCTCTAACTCAAAGC
The DNA here is from genome assembly GCF_000671375.1 of Centruroides sculpturatus. Classification (NCBI taxonomy): domain Eukaryota; kingdom Metazoa; phylum Arthropoda; class Arachnida; order Scorpiones; family Buthidae; genus Centruroides; species Centruroides sculpturatus. The sequence continues at coordinate 4,310 of NW_019385513.1, read as the reverse complement.
TCCAAAAGGCAAAAAAATAAAAAAACATTGTGGTACAGATGATTCAAGTTAGAGAATGATAGAATGAAAAATGCCAATTCTGAATATATTTGTATTTTTTCGCTTTCTTGCATTATATAAAGAATCTTTGATAACTTTTTTGTTCAGCCTTTCAGCAAAATGTTCAGTATAATTAATGGAATCAAACAATTTTACAGATACATCTTGTTGAGATAAAATGAGAAGTCTGCTTGCTTTCGACTGGAACATTGTCTGCAAATGGGCATTGGACAGTAGATACAACTAACTGTCTGAAAATTTCATGGAAATCTGGTAATTAAGATCATTTTCAATATAATAAATATTAAAATTTGAGTTGGGAAAGTTGAAAGTAACATAAATCAGTGTCAGGACCTTCGACTTGGAGAAAATTCGATTTAAAGGAAATTCAAGTTGGAGACATTAATTCTATTCTATTCCATTGAGACCTTCCAAGTGCTCCATTTTCTTCAAGTTAAAAAAATATTCAAGTTACAGACATTTGAGTTAGAGAAGTTTTACTGTACTTTAGGTTAGTCTATAGTGTATTTTTTATACCCAAAGAATGTAGTTTTAGAAAGCAAAATTTTTAGGAATATATAAAATTAAAGTTTTTAGATTAATAAATATTTTCTAAAAATAAAATTTAATATATTAAAAATTGAATGCAAAGTCTGTTGAAACTGGAATCACCATTTATTCAATTTTAATGTTCTGGAATACACTTTTGATGACCGATCTTTTCCTGTAGGCTACTTGGCCGTCAAGTTTTGATTTTAACACTTTTGTTTTTAATTAGATTACTTTTTTATTGTTTTAAAGAAAAGCTTTTAATTTTGACAGCCAAGTTAGCCTACAAGAAAATGACAGTCGTCAAAAATATATTCCAGAACATTGACATTGAATAAATGGCGATTCCAGTTTCTACAGACTGTACATTTGCTTTTTAATATTTTAAATTTAATTACCATCTTGCAATATTCTACTGAAACTTTTTCTAAAAGTACTTAATACAAGATTCTAGTTATATTTAGTTCTGATAATTATTAATATCTATGAAACCAAAAAATAAAAATATTACTTATTTTTAACATAGAGAAATATATTTATTTTCACAAAATAATTTTGTTAGTCTTACATTTTCAAAAGATTGATTCGGCACTGCTCCAAATACAAAAGAAAATACTCTCCGACTAAATCCAGCTAACATTCCTTGGGGAATTCTTAATGTTCTACAATGAATACTGTTCTGCAAAATTAATATAAAATTATATTTTAGAAAAATTTTAAACAATTATTTTATAATGATATTTACTATTTTTAATTTATACATCTTTAGAATTTATTAATACAGTTTCAATACTATATAAAAATTATAAAAACAACAAACCTGACCATCACTCATGAATGGAGAAATCAAAATGATTGAATTAGTTGTAGTAGCTAAAATGCAACCTAATGGCTAAAAAAATTCTCTAATTATAAAAAAACTTACTACTTTTGCTAATAATATTTCATTTGTACATTTATTATACTATACCTGTATATTTGTTAAAGAAAAACATTCTTGACCATGAAGTTCAGCTGTAACTTCAACTGATGATCCTTCATGGGCAATGTTAGGCCAATAACGTACAATACCTTCAGGTGATACAGCTAATGCTGCTGGCATATGTGAATCTTTACTGACTAGTACACATACTAATTCTGCTTTATGAGCAAGATCACTTGGTGGTAAAGTTAATTCTCTACAGTGAGAAACCTACAGATAATATCAGAAATGAGTTAAAGATTAGATAACTAAATCATCAGAAAAGAATGGATTATATTTCAAATAATAAACTTCATGAAAGTAAAGATAAATAAATGACTTTATTCCTATTATCAGCTAATTGTATTTTTATTGAATTTTACATTACTTAATGCCAGTTTATTTTTATATGGTTTAATTAATATTTTTAATAGAATTTCTTAATGTAGTAATCAGTTTTGATAAGATAGAGAAATATCTCTTTCCTGGAAAATCACTCCTCAAAATTCAAAGCAAAACCAAGAGTGACAAGAAAATGGAAAGAGATAAATAGATGAGAAAAGCAAATGTGAAGAAGTAGTTAGAGATAGAGTTAGTAGAACTACTAAAATGTTGTTAGATTAGTTACTTATTTGGTGTTTGACTCATAACTTTTATTATATTTATATACTTCTTAAATTTCATTTCTGTGATACTATAGTCTGTCTATGAAAAGAATCAACTTGGGTATTAACCAATAAGCATTAGCCATTGATTGCTTGGTTGTGGCAAGTTACTTCCTCATTTGTTAAACATGTCACTGCCATTAGAAACAGTACAATGGAAGCTTCACATTCCGGTATTGGAATGTGAGGAAGTTTGCTGTAGTAGTAGTTAAATGCATGATTCTTTACAGTTTATGAATGCTATTAAAATTGAACATAATTAACGAAAAAGTTGTTCTGCCATCTAGTGAGACATATTGCCTGAAATATTAAGCGAAAAGTGCTGACATAATTAAGGAATGTGCCGATTGGTTTAACTGAAGCAACATCATGCATGACGTTGTTCTCAAGTTGAAACTTTTCATAGACAGACTATAGGTAGTAGAATTAGCATATAAATTTAATTAAAGTAAAACTGACTGTATATACTTGGATCCAAACAACAAAATAGTTAATAAACTACAACTATTCTATATATATATAATTAAATGTTGTAAAAAAATTCTTAAATTTATTTTAAGATATCTAATTATGCAATATTTTGGAGCACTTTTCAATATAACCCAATAAATTATAACTTAAATACTTATCATTATCAATTAATTTAAAACATTGATATCACAAAAATAAATCCAAAAAATATATAAATAATATTACCATATTTCTTGTTTCTGGTGTTTGTTTAAATTTCCAAACAAATAATTTGCGACCACATACCAATGATGCCCAACCATGATCACACAATTTGACTGATACATCACTCCCTCCTACACAAAAAAAAAATTATTTGGAATCACTTCATGAGTGTTATTTAAAAAAAATTATAATAATACAATATAATTTGACCACAATTGTAGTAAATATTTTATTAGATGCAATCAATTCCATGAGAAACAAAAATGAAATATAATAAATTTTAAATATGTAGTTATTATTATTATTTAACATTATGTATATATTTCTCCTAATAATACTTTAAAGTTAACTTTTAATTAAAAAAAATGTATAGAAATATACTCGTAATTACAGGAAAAAATTTTAAATCAAATCTGAGCACAAGCTTGCATTTGATATATAAATTGTCATTTTTCACTCAGCTTAACTCATTTTTTCACTTGCAAAATTTTAGTGTGTTTCTACAGCTATTTTAATTATACTTTGCCAATTTTTAATCAATTTGATGACCAATCAATCACATACAACCTTGAACAACAACAAAAATATTTATCCAACTGATTAAACTAACATTTTTTATCATTTTTGTGTGTGATTGAGTGATATAATAGTTATATTATAAATTATAATTTGATGACCATTTTAAAAATCTCATTTATTCTACATAATACTTCATTATTTTATTATTTTTGTGTGGGGTTTCAAAAAATGGAGTAAAAATAATTCATCAGTTAAAAGCATATCACTTCATCCAATGCAATGAACTTTACTTCATATGATTTGGGTTTCACACTGCCTAAAAATAGAAACTGATAACAAAAACTGAAAAACTGATTGATTCTGTTTCAATGTTTCTTTGGCTAAACTGCAAACTATCTGATAATGGTATCAGATAATCTGCAAAACTTAATGACAACTGCTGAAACTAATTATTTAAGAATGTTGAGGAGATCAATGAAACAACTTTGAGTTTTCTGACATCACTTACATAACACTTTGTTATTAGCTAAATTATGAATGAAATCTAAACACACATTAAGATCCCTCAATCTACACCACTACTCTTCAACCTTTTCACAACTGCATACCAATAAAAATAGAAATATTTCACAGATCATGCGTGGCTACATTGATAAGGGAAGCAGTACAATCACAATCGCTCTCATTAATGAATGTGCCTGCATTGTTTACATTAATCCTTATATTGTTAAAATATTTAAGAATAAAATGTTATTTACCTGAACTTCAGAAAATATCACAGATAATATAATTATACATTGTCCTAAACTTCCACTATTATTTTCTATAACGTCACACTATCGGAACCTGTGACCGGTGCTCTATGCGTATACGTTAAATATCGCTTGACAAACGTTTTCGAG
>NW_019385512.1:253318-254682 GCF_000671375.1 Centruroides sculpturatus | reverse complement strand
TATAAAAAACGTGTAATATTTGAGTAGCCCAAGACATAGCCAAAGATTGCAGCGCCACAGCACTGGCGAAATTTAAATTTTTCGATTGGAATTTTTTCGGATAATTGACGTTTCGGATAATCAACGCTCTACTGTATTAGAAATCATCGTACAATGTATTCGTAATATTCAAACATACTTTCGTTCATTGTAAAATACAATTTTTAATCATGTACAGATTATAAGAGGAAAGACTTAACCTGTTGGCAGGTGTCTACTGCCGATTAGGCACAAATCGATTTTTAATTAGTTCGTGTAAAAATTCAAATTGTGTGAAAAATCTGAAAAAGTTATTACCTGTCTAATTTTTCTCCAATTTTACGATGCGCAATTCAGTTTTTGGTTAAAGCATGTCATTATTTTCATTTAATTATTAGTGCCGAATCGGCACTACGGCTCGTGTGATCTCGGATTTCAATTTTCAAATTTCCCGCCAGTCGCTGTTACTAAAAATAGCTGCAGCTACGGCGCACGATTCTTCGCGTATAGTCGCGTTATTAAAAACGAATAACTTGTAAAAAACTGAAATTTGACCGGAAATAATTCAATTTCTTTCATTGGTATTTTTTAATCATTTTATAAAGTTTTATGACACCATCACATTTCCCTGAGTGGAAGTAAACAATCTGTTAGCCATTTGACCCTCAGCTGACAGAGAAAGAAGTTTTTGAAAACAAAGTAATAGAGCGATTAGCAGTTTGTTGTGTTTCACAGTGGAGGACTACTAAGTCTATATAATAGACTCTAGTAAGACTTATTAGAGTCTATTATTTATTCTCTGGAAAATAATAGAGTTGAAAAAAGCACAATTCCGTGAAATTTAACAAATCTGATGTCAATAAACGAAAGTTGAAATTATTTATAGTGAGTTGATATTTTATAAGTATAGTTTTTGCATTTACAAATCAAATTTTAAAAAATATTAATTTTTTTATTTAAATAAATTTAAAAAAAATAAAATTTTTATTATTTAAATAAAAATTCTATATTTTTACAACAAGTATTTTATACTGTTAGATAGTAGAGAAAACGTATAAATCGAGGATTTAATCGTAGTCAAGCATTTACTGTATATTAGTAAATATAAAAAAATTTGCATTAATTTGCTTTATATATTTTACCGTTACATTGCGCCAAGTAAGCATTAAACTACAGTCAGTAATATATATTATTCTTATATAAATTTATTAATTATAATAAACATATACTATGTCTAAAATTACATTAAAATAGCACTCTCTAATTAACATCTGAAACGAAAAAGTAATTAAATCGGGTCGCGCCGCCATAATAAATAATGCGCGACTGTAATTGATCGATCCGTT